>NW_027113993.1:1473042-1483645 GCF_000696795.3 Halyomorpha halys
ATATATATTTGAAACAAAAAAGATTTTAAAAAAACATAGAACAGATATTTCATTGTAGTAATTTCAAGACTTTATAATTTATGTCTCTCTCTTCCTTAGATAATAAGTCTAATTAAAAACTAACAAAACTATGAAAACCTTCAAAAAATTGAAGTGAATGTTTGGCTAAAAATTGATGGATTCATATTGTTGGTAAAAAAAAAGAAGATATTTCCCGAAGAAATTGGAATCTCATTTTTCTTTCACAATAGAATTTCCCCTCTGAATCCCCTGCCTTGTTAGATAGATGCAGAAGGCGATAGGAGTTGAGGCTGAGGGATGGAGAACCAATCTCGTCCTGAGAAGATGCTGGAACTACTACGTCTTCTTTCGTCATCTTGCCCTTATTTTTTAACGAGGTTCGGTCAATTTTCCATGTTAAAAAGGGATATCAATTTTAGTTTGTGGGTTACCTTACTTTTCATTTGATTCGATGCATTAAATCCATTCTAATTTAAGTTAATAGAATATATTCTTCGGAATATGAGTGTAAATGTAATTATTAATTTTTATTTTTACTTACCTTGATGGAACATCTAGTAAAGGATGGTATTGCGATCTTACAAAATTTTTAGTTTTCTAAGAAAATATACTATATACGATTTGTGTGTGGTAGATCTTGCTCAAAAATTAAAGTCGTAGGAAACTGAAATAACATGTATGAGGAGAGGAAATACCTTGGTTGTGATAGCGACTTTTTCGATCAAATCGACGTTTTCAAAACCATCAAAACCGGCTCTAACGATATTCATTAAACTAGGGAAATCAATGTACAATCAAATAGTTTTTAACACTGGGTAGGTCTTACCCTCGTTGAGATAGTATGACAAGGCTTAAATGCCAAATTTTCAAAAATTATTCCCTGAATTTTTTTCATTTGAAAACAATATCCAGCTCTTATTATCAGCGGTAATAATTTTTTTATATATTATATTTATCTAAAGGAGAAAAAAAAAAGAAAACTAGAGACACTAAATTTGAACAGAAAAAGCCAAAAGCACCCGATTTTTCCCGATTGCATTAAAGCTTTTTCATCTTTGGTATCGTTGACAGAAATAAAGTTCATATTCGTTATTCCAACCTCAATAAACTATAAATACGAATTCCTATAGCAACAGAAAAATGAAAAAAAATGTTTTTCATAATTTTTGCCTTCGTTGGTCTTTCGATAACTTCGAAACGAGTCCACCAATATTCGCTAGAGTGAGAGACGAAAGTTGGGTGTTAGGTGAAATTCGTGTGATGCGTCGACCACACAGAATTTTTTAGCATATTAAAAGTGTCAAATTTGGAACAGATAAAAATGCTGAATTCAACAGTTGTTGTTGGCTTGCGCTTAAGGCGTAAAACCCTGAGGTCATCAACGCCCATGTTTCGCCCTTTATAATTATATTTAAATATTTGATACTCTTTGAATAATTTTTGTAAATAATTACTTATTTTAGAGTTATTTAGTACGTGTAACAAACATTCAGATTTAAATCTTATTCCAAAGGCCATTCTTTTTAAGAAAACCAAAACCATTTCCACGTTCTTCCGGTCATCGTTCAGAGCATCCGATACACTCGGTCCCACTCCCAATCTATTTAAGTTCATGGAATAGAAATGACATTCTCCAAATATGTGCGTGACCATTGTGAAGTACATTGTTGCAGTATTGACATTTAGACGGTGGTTGCTTATTGATCAGATATGCGTGAGTTAAATTCGTATGACCTATTCTTAATCTGGTAATAGCTACTTCCTCCCTGCGATTGGAAAGGTTTGATGTGGTCCATGGTTTAATGGTTTTTTTTTAAATAGTTTTTAATTTGCTGGGCGTGCTTTAATTCTACATGGCTTGCCAACTAGCTGATATTTCATTTTTCATCGGAAGAATTATTTCTCGGGGTGTCAGAATGGTCGCCCCCAGACCTGGAAGAGCAAGTGCTTGTTTAGCTGCGATGTCCGCCAGTTCATTCCCAGCGATCCCCACGTGACCCGGTACCCATATAAAAAAAAACAGTTTTCCCAAGTTTTCGAGCATGTTGGTATAATTGTGAATTTTTATGATTGCCAGGTGTTTCGGGTAAATGATCTTCATGGTTTTTAATGAACTTATAGAGTCGATAATGATAACTTTTCCAGGACAGTGATGCAATTCCAGGCAGTTCTTTGGTTCTATTAATCTGACATTGCCCTGGCCTGATGTATAATCGTAGTAGATCAGGGTTGTCCAACCTATTTATGTCAAATGTCACAAACCAGAGTTACCCAAATAGAGGCATGCTACATATTTGCGTTCCCTTTCCACAATACTTCCAATACTTCTTTAGTGCTTACTCGCAATCCCTTCTACATTGTATAGACACTAGTTTTTCAAAATATTTTTCCTTTGTAAACTTTCTGAATACAGATTACTGAGTAAACTTACATACATAATGATACATGTGTTAGCTATTATTTAAACGGTAGAAATTCATTGTATGAGTAACCATGTACAGTATATTTGTAAATCATTAATTCCAGTTTTAAATTTCAAAATCAAAGTAATAAATAGCATTTCAGAAAATCAATGTAGTCGCATTTTTTTTTCTAAGAAATAAATCATAGTTCATTAATTATATATGCGTAAAAATACTACAACTAATAAATTACTAAAGGTTTTTTTTTTATTTAAAATTTATATTATCGGGAAAGTAATTTTGTTACATATATATCGACACATGTCGAGTTTAAACTACCCCTTTATCACTGAAATATACTTGATTTTTGTTATTTCAAAACTTAGCATAAACAGATTTAAACCCTACTGGCAGACTTGCATTAACTCTGAACACCAAGCCGGCCACATTAATGCACCTAAGGAATGGTTTCGCACCCCTTGACCAGAACAGTCCAATGTATGTGTTGAACGCCGTGGTGGTGGAGGCAAATAAAATGTTTTTACTGTTTCATTAGTTACGGTTAAATAACACAAACACAAAACAAAACTTGACAACCTACCAACGGCCAACTCTGACAACCGGCCGTTAGACCAAGTACATAACGGTTAGAGAGCTACAATCGATATATTCACCGTTTGCCACTGAGTAACATGTATGCAATAAAAATTGAATTTTTACATCTCACTTTAACACATCCTCTTAAATATTAATTTTTTATAGAATTTAGTTTTACATAATTCTTCTTAGAAAAACAGGATTAGCAGAATTTTCATTTTACAATATTTTAAATACATACAATATATACATTAACAAAATAATTTTTAAATTACAATATTAGTTTTGTGTACAAAAAAAAAAACAATAAAAAAGTTTTAAGTTATAATGTGTTGATTTCAATATTTCACTATCACTGCATTGAGTCTGTCCTTTTGGACTTCTCGTCTTTCCACTGCATCCAGACTTTTCAGTCAGAATTTTTTTAAGTTATTATGAACATTTGGATCAACAGAAGGTTTAACAGTATTTGTTGAAACAATAAATCCCTTTTTCTTTCTTGGTTTCATCTTCTTCATACAAGTATATTTCTTACTTGCTTTTTTCATCAATTTCCCAATTATATCCATCTGCATTTAATGCAGGGTGTTCTTAGAGGGTTACTTTCTGTGACCTTTCTCCAATCTCACTAGGTTTCTCTCTCTGTTTCTTCTCAATGTCTTGATGTTTCTCAGCCATTCCTTGCACAATTTCAGTCTTTTCCTTTACTCTAATCTATTCATCTTAATGCTCCTTCAATTATGCTAGGATACCTCTTTTTCTGAAGATTTTCTTTCGTTTCGGTCTTCTGTATCAGCGTGTTCTTCCAGTTCTCTTTCATCTTTAGGTAAATTTTTATGCTTTTTTGGATTCTGATGCACCAATAGCATTTGCATCAACCTATAAATTCACTACTTAAAATCGCTCACATCTTTTTCTAACTATTACAGTACTATTTTTTATAATTTTCACTTTACCTTTAGAAAAAGTCACGTATCCACGTTTTAGTTGTCACTTTTTACACAACAAACCATTTTAGCTGTCTTGGATGCCCAGTTTTTAGACAGATCTACCTCAGCATCAGTAAGTTGTGCCTGGGACAATACACTTATGTTGTTGGTCATATGTCTTGTGGAACCTGAATCTAAGACCTATTCAGTTGATTTTTTACTAAATTTTTCAGTCAGGAGAGAAACTGTTTTTTTTTTTTTTCAGAAAAAAATGATGAGATAGAATGCATACCTGTTTTGACGGCAGTCAAAAACAAAGTGACGGTTGGTATAGGGAGGAGTGGGGATGGCAGTTATGCCACAATAACGAAAATAATTTGTAAAGTAAACATAGTAAAAAAGTATTTATATTAGGTGAGCAATAAATGGTAATATACATAAAGGGGAAGAAGAAATATTAATAAAACAAAAAAAAAAATGTCTCATCATTTGATTTGTATTTTTTTTTTCTTTTTTCATCTCTTTATTTGTACTTTCATTAATATTTCTTCTCTTATTTATATGTTACTATTGCCCTTTTCATTTACCATTTACAACCTTTAATTTTTCTTATTATATCTTACTTTTTTACATTTTATACCCCTGTTATTTTACACTTATCTTTTTTTCCTTTTTGTAACTATAGTGTTTGTATCTTTTTTAGCCGTGACGAAGCCCTGCAACGTGGGGCGAAACGTTGGCTCAATAAAATAGTATAATTCTCTACTATTTGAGTTTTTTTTTACCGCATCCGGACCATATTCCATTCATCTATACACACGGTCAATCAATAATCTTCCAATAATAAATAATAATTAGACATTGGCATGCTTGATGCCAAGAGCCTTGCATATCTAATGAAATTTTATAAATAAATAAGTTTTACAACGAATCGAGGAGTAGGTTGTTGCTTAGTTGTGTTATGTTCTTCAGACTCTTCAGACGTTTCTCTTACAAACTCCTCGAAAGCCGGCCTATATCCTGACGGGCTCCGGAGACCTAACGCGGTTACCCGCCGCTGCGGCTTTAATCAAATAAAGTGGCCCGACTGTCCTCTAATTCCGGGCAGTCTGTTCCAGAGGAATAGCCTCTTATCTAATTTATGGCTGTATCGACGGCGAGTCCTGTATTAGTTTAAACTCCTCCCTTCGACCCTAATCTAGTGCCCGGGCGGGGCCAGCCTCGTTCACATAAATCTTCTAAAATAGCACCGCCATGTGTCCTCGTATTTAATTAGGTACAACTTGGCACACTGGAAATTGAAACCTACATATTTACTACTCGTCACAATGGCCAATGCCATAGATTTCCCACGAGGTTATCAACAAATAGTTCAATATTTAAATTTAAGGTTTGAGCTGCCAATCTTTTTTTTAAGGTTGAATTATTTAACCTTAAATAAACAATATTTGAGTAATTTTGCAAAACGTCATTAATCTATACATAGTTAAAACCAAATATTAACTTACAAAACATTATTTTTCCTTTACTTTTTTGCCTTGGAAAAAAAAATATCAATAACCTACAAAAATTAGAAATGATAATATCAGTTGAAGCTCTTAAATTTCGATTACTAAAAACCTTAATTGACTAACGCTTTAAACTTCCCATTCACTAAAAAAAAATATTAAATACTATGGTAATCAAACTAATTTGGACATACGGAACTGAGCTCTGGGGCTCTACCAAACCATCAAATTGTTTAAAATCTAATCATTAAAATCCAAAATCCTTGTTACTCCTTATTACGTCACAAATAGACTTCCATTAATCTCTTTCGTTGCAGATTTTTCCCGAAATACATATGTGTTTTTCCATTCCAAACTCCTTACTTATCCTAACCTCTCACCTTAACAATCCCTGATAATCCTCTGAGGTGACTGGAAAGAAGACGGTCACGGGTTTATCTAATTTAAATTAATGTTTAAAGTACCACCATTGAGTGGTTCCTTCCCAAGATTATAAAGTGTTAGAAAAATTCCTTATTGTATTTTTTTGTACAATTGTAAAGTACAATAAATTAATAAATATCAGTTTATATTATTATTTATTATTATATTATTGTTTGCTATTTTCTGAACAATTTCAATGGATGGATCAGGACGTTCCAACAGTTCACGTCTTCAATCATAAAGTCTTACCTTATTATTATTCAACTATTTAACTAAACATTTGGTTATAAATCAAAAATTGAAAGGATAGAAGTGTGGAATTTATATACATATACTCGGTAGTGGAGCCAATATGTTATTTGAACAGGAGCATATACTCACTACTGAACGTTACCCTTCACTCCCTTCTAATTCATTTATTACATACTAATAAAGAACAGTTCTTTATTACCTGGTGATTCTAGGTAATAAAGAGTGATTCTCTCGAGTCTACCGAAAGTGTGGTCATCTTAATCAGACATGAGATTCCATCCAGACTCATTTCAAACCCTGTGGAACCGACAGACAGCGTCACACATCGTCACAGTGGATGTAGGCTTTATACACCGTTATAAATTCATATGTGTTTACAGGCGCCTCAGGACGTATTTCACCTCTATGAAATTACCGCTGCAGCATGACCAACCAGGTAAGAAGCCAGTATATGGTCCTTTGAGCCTCAATGTCCAGCTGGCTGTGTGCTTGTAACAATCCTAAGGGCATCACGAAGACTGCGCATTCCGTTTTCCATCCAGGAGTGCACACCTTCAGGTACGGGGATACCCATCGAGGACTTTGGCTTTGGCCAGGAGTCAGGCTTTGGCTTGCGGACCATCAAACCACCTACCAGTACTATACACGTTTGAAGGTACACCAGTCACCCCTTCGGCAAACAAGTACCTACTCCATAAGGCCGATTGGAATGAATAAAAGTCCAATATCGACGTGACCCTCCTAAGGATTACACCATTGCAGACGTCGGAGGAAGTTGATGAGGCGGTTGAGGTCATTACCCCCACTATACAAGATGCAGCTGACAGGACTATCCACAAGTTTTCCACCAGACGCGTGACTATGGCCTGAAACCTGCCATTAACATTGACACGGCTAATTTCCAGCCTCATGCGTCATTGGAAGACGTCGTTATGGCATGAGTTACAAAGAACACACGAGGATCATCGGCAGTTTTGGAGACTTGTCAGGACCTTCGTCAACAAGAAGAGTAACGTGCACCTCACATCTGGCGACTACCTGTTGACGGCTGGAAAACAAGCGGAACTTCTTGCCACCAGCTATGCTGCGAGGGATGCTCGGAGGACAAATAATGCTTCTTCTCCACCACCAAGATGATCATTAAGTCTCAATGAGAAGTCAACTTTCTCTAATTAAAACCAGCTTGAGTCGACACTACAACGTACCAAAGAAAACAGGGCATCCGGAGATGATGACATTCCTTATGTGCTGCTGAGAATGCTACCGAGGAGGGATTATTCTGAACATATCCAACGCCTGCATGAGGATGTCTTACTTTCCAACCGCCTAGAAGCCAGCAAGGGGTCTCCTGTGAGCACCATTTGGCCAACTTCCACTCTCACACCCTGGGACATATGTATATAAATAGGGCGACGGAAGTGTGCCTCGCATCGGCCTTTTATCCACCGACTGGAGGAATTCAATTTTCCTGACACCTTATGCCGATTGATTGGAAAATAACTCAGCGGAAAGTCGTTCGTCGTACAAGTCGGCGAGAGCTTTTCGACTCCTGTCCTACTACGTACTACGTTACAGAGGCCCAGAAATACTGTTATATACGATGAATTCCAAGTACAATGGCCGGAGTAGTCAAGTGTTTTTGACGGACTGAAGGTGGCAAGGAACTGTCCCCCAGGTAGATGTACTCGCCGAGAGAAAGGGTTTGGACTCTGTGGTCTGAACCTACTATAGTTCACCACCAGCACAGCAGACCCTCCCCACTCAACATAAAACTGAAACGTAACTAGCGCCTGCACCTCTCCACACACATTGGACTACCCTTATATCATCCTAAAAATACCTTCGGGTAAAACAACGATTGAAAACTTGTATATCTTCTGTTTATATTGTACTTGCAACTATTTTCTACAGGAGGGTATGAAAAAACAAAAAAAAAACTGGTTGTTCTTGTTCGAAAATATTTGAAAATAACCAAAGTCGGTACGAAAGTAGCATATGATATACTACTAAATATTAGCCTAGGAATTCTATGAAATTATAGAAAATAAATATATTTATTTGTTCTCAGACTAACTTCTTCTTCCAATTGTAACCATTACTTTATATTCTCATCTCCATCAGCACTTTATGTTTGTTAATTTTTTATAAAAAAAAATTCTAAACAGCCTCTTTTATTAGATCTTTGATATCTTTCCTCTTTTATTTTCATTCCATAGTTACAATATTGATTACATGTCACCTTCCGTTGATTTTTATTCTATCATCTTAAATATTACCATATTTACTCCTTACACCGTAGTTTTAAAACCACGGTTTTACAAAAGACTTTAAGAAGTAAGTTTCGAAACATGTTTGTCTTTTGTAATTTTTACCACATTGGAATTTACAATACCCAAACTTGAGAACCGTTTTAAGCAACTACTAAAATTATTATCCACTTTAGTTAACGTGTTGTTATAAATTAATTATTTTTGTAAAAGTGTAAGTTTTTTTTAGCATCTCAAGAACTCATACAATTGGAAGAATTTGATCCTTTATTATTTACTTAATGCCCAGGACATGTTCATATGTCATTTTGGAAAAATACCTGCAGCATTTTATTTTTTATAACACCCTGAGGGCTAAGCATTAGATATCTTAAAACTAGAAACATGTAACTGGAAAGAAAATGGACCTTAAAAGGACAAAGCAATAGCTAGTTAAAGTTGCAAATGCTGTTGCTCAGTACATTTCAGTCGGCACTCTGGCTAACATACCACCATACACCAACATACTGCATAATAATCATATAATATGAAGCCCGCGGGGTTCATATTACATAGCTGAATGTTTATATTATTTTTTAATAAAGAAAGAAGTTATTAGAAGTCATATTTAAAAAAATGTGTTTGGCTATGAAAGCGTTAAGATCTTTTCTGCTAAATAGATTTTTTAATATTTCATAACTGTATTATTTTTCACTTCTGACTTAATATGATAACCAATAAATTTTAGATATTTTGAACTCTTTTTTTTACTAAGAGATCTGTTGGTATTAATCAGATTCAATGATAAGTTTCTTATCTAATGTTCCATACCTCAAATAACAAATAAGTCACTTGATTTATATTCATTTTTGTTGGCCCTATTTCGGAAAACATAGGTTTGATATTTCCTCAACTACAGCCAGACTAATAAAATACTGAAATATTGATAGCTGAATGCCCTGTGCCCGAGCGGAACTAAGAACTCCCTGGTGAGAGTTTGAGTGTGTGATGTAGAGGTCAAACTTGTCGGAGGTTTCTTCTTTATTACCAGCGGGTGCCTATAACTCCCTCGTTGAAATACCTTGAAGGCGTTACCGCCGGATTAAATTTATTAGTAAAGAAAGTTTGCAGTATATTGGATCCTAGTAATTTGGATCACATCTTAATATCCTTAATAAGTATATTATATATAAGGGAGCGATTCCCTGGTACTATTTTTGTTGTTATGATCTTCCAAATATTTTGACATATCTTAAATCGACCAATATACTCGGAGAAGATGGTTGGGAGTGCATTTCGTGTTGTAAAGGATTACAAATAAGCAAAAACGTATTTAAATAAGTTGTTACTTATTTGTATTTTTCTAACCGTACTCCTAATCATCCTCTCCTCATTTACTGGATTCAACTTCTTTTTTCCACATAGTTTTGAATATGCTGAGTACGAATTTGAGGTTTATCACTTTTTTCTATTCTCGGGAATAGAACAAAATAAATGCAAAAAATTAATTCATTTTTTAGTTTTTTTTCTCATTATATGAAACCACATTTATCTTCTAAAATATGAACCCATACTAAATTAAAATAGAGTAAATTCATTGCATTTTTTTTGTCTAATGCATGGGTTAGGAGTATTTCCTCTTAATCTTTTGAGAATCAGAATAGGATCCTAATGGGATATTTTGTATAAGGTCAAGAAAATTTATTTACTTTTGATTTTTAGGATGTTGCTACGATTTTCAACTTTGCCGTCATGATTTTTTTTTTCGAAAGTAGAAAAATAAATCAATTTAGAACTTATTTTATTTTTTTTAAGTAGTTTTACCTCACATTTCTTTTTTTAAGCTTTTATAGTTTGGCTTAGTAATCATTATAGCATACGTAGCTGTGTCAATTGAAGAACCAATTTATAATGACAAAACTGGGATAGTTGTAGAAACTTATTATATAGCTTTATTACCCAATATAATTTTATCTGTGATTGTCAGTATTTAGAAAATAAAAATGTTTGCCAAATGTAGTAAATAACATTTAATATAAACATGATAATGCTGTAGTTTCAATATATATATATAAGTTATGATAGGATAAGGCACTGTGTCCACCTTAATACTCCCTACCATTGTAAATAAACATCTAAAAGGATTTTAAGGAGCAATAACGTCAGAAATATAGTAGTGTTATTTTCAATCTAATTGCGTACAGTTACTCTGCCCTGAACCTTGC
>NW_027113993.1:1484006-1526194 GCF_000696795.3 Halyomorpha halys
TATATATATATTTTTCATGGACAATTCACAAATTAAAAACAAACGAACCAGTTTACATTTCGCTTGGAACTGCTCCGTGAAGATGAAAGAATGAAATTTTTAAATTTAGTAAACTTGTGTTTTTTTAAATAGATTTTCTGCTCGAATATGATTTTTTTAATAACATTGTGACCGAAAGTTATGTAGTTTAGTGTAAACTGATTTATTTAATTAATATTTTTTTTTTAAAGCAGGAAAAAGTTCCCATGAATTTGGGCTGATATTGCTTAATACCTTTTTATAACTTTTGTAGAGCCATAAGGAAGTATTGATACACGTTTTGGTAAACTCAGTCCATCCGCTTATAATTGAAAGAAGTGGGAAAAAAATAAATAAACGAGACGGATACTTTTTTACTTTACGTTTTTGTCGGGGGCAATGAACTTTTCTGTTAGGTTGGTATCGATGAATATTCCTCATTCTAGATTTTTTTTTTTTTTAACAGTGTTCAGTGCTAACTGAATTTCTATAGTCACGTTTAAAACGGCGCGAAGCAGGAACGTAAAGTGCTCTCGGACTCTATTGGTGGAAATTGGGTTTCCTTCTAGGCCATAACTTCATTGAGAGGTGACCTCTCTTTGAATTCTCGAGTATTTCCAACTTTCACGAGCCCCATTGTGAATAATAAATTCTCTTCGATGAAAATTACATCTCCTAGCTTGCTACCGGTACCTTAATGGTTAGCACGATCAAGGGAACGTGATGCTTCCTGCCATCTTCACGGAGCAGTTAAAAGCAAAGTAAAAATCATTAGTTCGTTTTGTTTATAATCCTACATAGGAAATAGTTCATGAAGTTTTCGATATATTTATAAATAGTTCATGAAAAAAAAATTACTAAAACTACAATAATATTATCAGAGTATTATAATTATTATAATATTATCAGAGTAATATTAAATAGAAGGTATTCTTCAAATTAAAACACAAATATCTTTTGAAGCGCATTTTCTCCGACGTTTTCGTCGTCAGGGCAAGATTAGTGAGACACCTATAATATTCATATTATTTACTTCCGATTCATTCACACATAATACACTATTTCTATTAATATATCTTAAAATTAGTCCTAGTTATTAAAAATGTATTCTTCCTAATCCAGGATAATAGCCCATGGCAATTATCGTTAAAACAAAAATATTTATCAATTAATATTTCACAGATTATTTTAATAGTTGTTTAAAAGTAATTATTTACTTATAAATATTAATATGTGGTATGTGGTCTAATATATTAAATTTTTAACAATTTTCTTATTTACGCAATACATTTTGTTACAATATTATTACAGTACCTTCCTTCACCAGGTTAAGACTCTCTTATCAACAATTCACAGTGCTTAGTATATTTTATCTTTCATCAGTATCAATTTAATTAATATTTTTTTTATTTTATAATTTCTAAAATAACGTAATTTTAAAACTTATTTTTATTTATATATACATTTGTATAAATCATAAAATAGAGCTAACATTCATTTCATTTCTAAAAATTTTAATTATTAATTTATTAAACATATTTTTACCATTTTATTGATATTTAAATATTTTTATAAGCAATTCCCGCTTTAATGTATATTAATTTTACTCAGAACTTCAGAATAATGGTGGTTAAGGTTTTTTTGAATTTAATATGTATTCCATTTTGCAGCATTTATATTTTCCAAATGCTGGCAAAAAAAAAAAAATGTTTAAACTGCTAAAAACTACATCTGAGTTGGGTCTATATACGAGACCCTGTTTTGTTTATTTAATTAAAACCTTTAACCCAAATAGTTGTGTGAGTTTTTACTTATCATTCAGCTGACCGTGAACTATCTTGGGAACTAGCTAAGGGAACTATGTAGGGTACACTTAGCTTAGTTAGCTCAGCATAGCTTGCATAGCTCACTTAGTTTCCTTAGGTAAGCTTTGATAGTTCACGAGGGGCACGATAACCAGTAGAATCTCCGGTAGTTATGTGAGCTATATGTCACGAGTCGTAAAGTAATTTTACAAATTAATTTATTTATTTATAATCTTAAAAATTTTTCTTTAGACTGGTAATTTCTTAATAAATAATTCAAAACACTATCCAATTATAGTCTCAAAACCTTCAAAATCACACTAACTAAGTGATAAAAGTGTATTAATAGTGTGTGCAGAGAAATAATTTTGACTATGGTTTTTAATGGATAATTGACTTATTAGATATAAATGTTTTGACCTGGGCAGAATAGCCTGAATGAAGTTTTTAGAGTGTTAAATTATACGTTTTCATAGTGATATTGAGATTGTCCCTGAAGATGGCCGAATTGGCCGAAACGTTGGACGTGTAAAAGAAATAAAGGTTTTGGGACTATAATTGGATAGTGTTTTGGATTATTTATTAAGAAATTAATTTATATTATGCTTAACACGAAATTGCATTCCTAGCTGTTTTAAAACTCGTGCTAATATATTTAATAATGTACCTAATTAGTAAATATATTTTTTTCAACCGTTTAATTTCTTGTACTATAACTTCTGCGATAGAACCTACCGTTTAGGGTTATAGAACATAGAATATAGAACAAAAATGGAAAGAAAGACCTAAAATTGCTAATTCCTTACTTTGTATAACTAATTAACTGCTAATTAACTCCTTTTAGGACTGCCAGAAATGCGGTTCTGTAGTTAATTTGGATTTATATATTGAACTATAGCTCAATTTCGAAAAACCAAAAAAAATTATTTTTTATTTTTTTGTTTTATTGTTTGTTTTACGGTTTACTTGACCAAATTATTGTCTCTTAATATAATAATAATAATAACTCATTCGACACAGAATTTATTGCTGTTTATTTTTTTATGAAATAAGGTTTTTGTGAGGATGGACTGTTTATAACTTATAGTCCAAAAAATAGAGGCTTTTTTGTAAATATAATAAGTTAACCAGTTAATTAGCAAAGAAACTTAAAAACAGAATGTAACGACTTATTGTTATAACTCGAAAACTAAGTATTTTCCGAAAAACTACAATCGATAAAAAATTAAAACAGATAACATTTACTTCCTAAAATTGACTATTTAAAAAAAAAAAAAAAACTAAATCAAAGAAAAACTGAGGAGAAAATTGGAAGATTTTTTTTACTTTTTTAATCGAGAACCTATCTAATGTGCAATATAGTGAAATCGCGAGCTACTCAAAATTTAAATATAATATACGCATTTTTTTTAGTTTACCTTTTTTATTTTTTCACAGAGAAAACGCTTGTCAGCAAGGCAGAAGACTATAAAACCATATTATGCATCCCAGATGCATACGGAATCTTTGGGAAATATTATTCCTATATATTTTTTTTTCTAAATAAGCTCTAGTGAAATCTTTCATGTCTTGATTACTTATAGCGCTCTATAGTGGTGACTCTGATTACTTAAAAGTAGCATGTAACATAAATTAATTTCATCTACATAAATAGGTGGATGAAATTGTAGTTGTCTATTAATTTTTGAACTGAAGGCAAATACGAGGATATAAAAATATGTACTTTATGGATTTTGTAGGAAATTTTGTCGACTGTAATTTAATATGCAAATTAAATTACAAAATACGAATTACATTCGAATGTTATTTAATATTTTCAAAAAAATCATAGTTTTCTAGTTATTTGCAAATGACAGAAAGCGTACAAAAATACTGAAAAATTATGAGTCAATTGTATCGAAACTAATATTTTATGAAACATTCGTATTTGTTCCCCCTCCTGCATACTACCGAAAGTATCTTTCCATTTTTTTTTTTCCCTTTCGAATCTTCAATCTTATAATTAACAACACGATTTTACAAAATTTTAACAACAAACCAATTTTGGGGAGAATAGTGTTTAGTATTTCATTTCCTGTAAATAAGATTCTCATCTATGATGTGATATGGATGGAGTTAAACAATCTAACAATTAAAATAAGAGATGAAAATTTTCTTCCAACTCCAACGATTTAATAATTAGGTGAATCTCATGTTTTATATTTGCAAGCAGTAACAATTTTAGATATTATTTGAATGATAAAACACGAATAAACTTATAGTTGTTTGATTTTCGTAATAATTTGGTGTAAAATTTTGTATTACCCATAAATCTTTTGAGAGAAATTAGGCTGTTTAGGTGAAAACTAATAGGTGGACTGAGAGAGATATTTGATTGAAAGAGTGAAGTAAATATTTTTTATAAAATTAGAGATAAAATGAATATAATAGATTGAATTTCTTGGCCAATTAAATTAAATTAAAGTGAGATGAAAATGACCTTTAGAAATAAATAATAATAATAATAATAATAATCTAAAATGAATTAAATGTTGATTTTGACTCATTTATAATAGGTTATAATAGATATTATAGATTATTATAATAGAAGATACTTGTTTAAAATAAATAATTAAGTTTACTTCTATTTTATTCCCTTTTTTCCGTTCAAATGATGAGAAGAAAATGATGAAAGGATCGTGCCACCTCAAATCAACACATGTTTGAACCTTACCAATAAGAGAACAATTCCTTCAGAAGCTACTCTAATTTAGCTAGGCATATGGAATAGGTTTTATTTTACAATATATTCTATGATTTTTCCTACGATATGCAACATATATATTAAGATAAACATACAGGTTGAGATAATTTAAAATTTTTATAATTCTGATTCAAAATTTACATTTTCTCTTATAATATGTCAACTATTCATGTCTGCTAACATTATTTATGTATCCATAATAATAGTTTATTTTATAATCGTTTTGTATATCCTTTTTTCATTGGTTGTTACCTTTTTTTGTTGTTTTTTTTTTGCCTTGATAAAGACTAGAAATTCTGGCCGAAACGTTGGCACTATTAAATAAATTTTTACTTATTAGTGTTCTTCACTCACTGGACCCTCAACCATCTTCTCTGCATAAAAATAAATAATAATTAATATGGGTACAATTTATGATAGTAGTGCTTAAGTTTTTGATTTGTTCAATTCCGAAGACATTTCCTGTGTTCTTTCTAGGAAAATAAAAATAAAAATTTTACAGAAATGTTAACTTATCTCAGCCTACATAGCGTTGCATATCGTATGAATGTCGTATGAATATTCTGTAAAATGACAGTTATTGCATATGTCTAGCTAAATTAGGTATTCTTCATATAAAGAAAGCATGGTCAATTTATGAGGTCTTAATAACTATGTGATTAATAAACAAGTATATATATCTCAATAAAATTTTACAGTTTTCAAGTCTATGCCTACACATCTATGCCAAATTTGAGATAGTAGGATTCAAAACTGAATTTAGTTACAATCCTGACAAAGGGTAAGCCAGATTTTCACTTGTCCTGTTTTCAAACTGTTGGCTATGAAATAGACGATAAAGATATAATTGAACTGACTTTAATTCGATTTGAACAACGATTAAAGAGATCTTTAAACAGTAGCAATGATTTAAAATTAGAAATATTTTATTTTTCTATAAGAATATAGAATGGCTTGCTTTCTTGGTATATTCTGATTTAATTGAATCTTTAAATTTATGATTTATTAAAGATATAAATCTATTTATTTTAGCTTTCTTGGAGATTTAATTTAAATTTCAAGACCGCGAGGTTAAGAAAATGTTTTGTTTTTTTCTAATCCAGTTTGTACAGTAACCAAAATAAAAACAAAGCTGTGCTGAAAAGGCTCTCAAGAAGAAAGGCCGAAACCTTAGCGAGGGCCCTAACGCGCTCCTTTGTCTAATGTTCCGACTCTAAAGAGAGTTATAAAGAGTTGCTCCTCGTATGCTGATGGTTCTGGAAGTTCCTTTCAGGTGCCGAGGCATTAGCCAACTCTGATCGCTTCCCCATCAATGGCTATCGGAAAGGGTATACGTATACAGTTCATTTGTTCCTCGATGGCGTGGAAACACTGAATACGAACGGTGCTTGGAAATAAAAAAAAAAAAAGTAAAACATCTATACCTCTAAAAGAATTTCAGGTCCAATTGATGATAGAGACTCATTGAAGAGACAGATAACTACGAAAAAAAAAAACTTCTATCAACTGACATATAAAACTATTGTCGTTATCCATGATTGATATTTTAGTTGTAGTAAACTTAAAATACTGATATTAGGAATAAAACATTGTTTGCTGTGTTGCTATCCATAATTGATTTTAGTATTTATTAACAATACATTTATTATTCTGTTAACCAGTGAATTTAAAGTAGCTACTTCAGAATAAATAATTATTTCAATAAGAAAATAATCTTTAAAATAATGAAAATATACTTTAATTAAACCATTTTATCATGAAGAAATTATCATAATTCGTATTTTTTTTACCTTTGGGTTAGCTAAGGTAAAAATGGCTTAGTTTTTTTTTTTTTGTTATTTTAAATCAGTTTTTATTGGATTAAATATTTATTCAACTAAATTTTTATATGATTTTAATTTTAGTATAAAATGAATACAATAAAATTTTATTTAGGATTTATATTCATTTATTTAATCACATTAAATTTTAGTCACGAAGAATAAACTTTCATAATTAATTTAAAAATTCTGACTACAAATGTAGTTTTTTAAAAACGGATTAATTTTTAACTCTGGGTTCTAGCATAAACCTAGTCTTTAAATATCTAGAAGTTTTCTTATTGAGCTTCTCCATTCCAAAAATATGTTGAGTTGTTGAGAAAAAACCTTATTTAAACCAGTTGTTCCAAACATGAAAACACTGGGATCTCGCTAGCTTTTTCCAGATTTAGGAAATGATTTAGGAATGAGCCATTCCACGTTAATACAGTTTTAAACCTTGCCATCTCAGAGTTTCTTCAAATTTTGCCTTTCTTAGCTTTTACTGAAAAGATAGATCACTTTACTTTCTCTCATCTGCCATTTATTCCTACCTTATACCTTATTCAGCTAAAAGGGTCCCGCTGTTTTCCAGGTTCTAACAAAAGGGTTCACCGCCAAATGTTTGGGAACCACTGATTTAAATCTTTGATTAATGGAAGAGCTATCTAGTGGCTTCGCAGATTACCTAATAATATTTATTACACGCATTTCGTAGGAACATTTAACAACTTGAATTTTATACAGAGTGTTATCTCCAAAAAACCATTATCTTTCTAGTAACTAGGTAATAATATAAAACAAAAAAGTATAAATAAGTGAATTTTCGTCTTTAATTAAATATAGCCTTCACTCACCCTCCACTGGCTTTTAACATCAGTGACGCGGTTGGGAAAGAAGCAGGATCTTTCGGAGTTCTTTTTTTCCTTACACAAGTGGGAGGACAGATGTTATTTTGCCATAGGTTTAAACTTGTTTGCCCATTTATTAGGATTAACAGCTCTATGATTCGAAAACGAGTGGACATATCTCAAAAAAATTTAACAGCTTTCAAAGACTATATCTACATATCTTTGGGAAATTTGGAGAAAATCTGAGATACTAAGGTTCAAATGTGGGTTGAGTTGACGTGGAATGACCTGAAAATGAGATTCTTCCTAAGTTACCCCACATGTTCAATGGATGGCTCGCCAGATTAAACTGTTGGATATAAAATGAATGATAAATATTTTAATGATTTTAGTTTGATTTGAATTATTAAATTAAACTATTGAAGTTAAGTAAATGAAACCTGAAATTATATTAGGTTTAAAATAATGTTAAGAATCATGTGCCACATATGCTAAAACTAATATTTAATTAAAACACACATATTTTTCACCTCAAGCCCTTTCCCTAATAAACATCTTACCTCAGGAATTTTTATGTAATATATCTTGATTCTACTATCCCATAATTTACAAAATGTTTTGTAAAAACATGAACAGACAATTTTTATTTATTTAATTTGATTATTTTTTGGAGCGTCGAGTTAATTTTCAATCTACTTTTACTCTACACTTTGAACATAAATCCAGTCTTAAATTATCCATCCTCAAGGTAATATCCTTGGTCCCATCCTCTACACCGTCTATATAGCTGACATTCCAACCAATCCTAACACTATCCTCACCACGTATACCGATGACACATGTGTGCTCGCTGTTAATAATAACCCATTAATTGTATCCGTCGTAATTGGAGGATTAAGATAAATTCCAACAATCCCATCAAATCACCTTTACCCTTCGTCGTAAACCTACTGACTGCCCTACAGTTTCATTTAATGATGTTACTCTTACCCCTGTCGAACAGATCCGCTACCTTGGACTACATTTGTAATAAATTAGCACATTCATACCAAAATGGAAGATGAAGAAAAATAATAATATCTCTACATCTAATTCTAAAGAACTGTATTCAATATTTTTTATATTGAAAATATTATCGAAGCAAACAGTGGTAACATATTTCTTTTTTTTTTTTAAATATTGAGTCGACTTCCAGAAATTCATCACTCCTTATAGTTAGAGGAAATTATATCGGAGGGCATAAACTTTATGAACCCTCCCATATTAGACTATTGCCTATAAAGGGACCTTGTGATGACCTCTTTCCCCTTCCTATAATGTACGTCAGCCCATAAAGACCCCATTATTACCCCAAGGTGTGTCGTCCTCAACCCTGAGGGTATTAACACGGGGTCAGTCATTTAGCTCACGAAGCAATATGGTGTTATATGTGTTGTTTGGTCTATCGTTTTCATTAACCTTACTCAATATAACCAAAGAAAAAGTAGATTTTTAGTGAACTTGTAAGTTTAGTTCAATAGTTATGGATGTATGATGTGTGGACATTTTTTGTTAAAACTAATGTATGATGTGTGTTTTTGTTAAAACTTGCAATAAGTTTCAGCCCGGTTTTGTACAAGCTCTTCGTCTTTGCTATAAAGCATAACAACGTGCAGTCTTTGATAGTCTAAAATACTATAATTCATTTTATGTTGTACTTTTACATTCTGTCGAATATTTATAGAAAATGGTAATATGTATCAAAGAGTAGAATCATCAACCATATTGATAGAGATATAAATTAAATTATAACCAAATATAACATAGAAATAAATTGCAAAAAAATATATTAAAGAGCATAAATATATTTAAACAAATAAATATTTAATATAATATAATATAAGGTAAATTGACCTACAAATTAAAATAAAATAATAGCATTCTGATGTTTTGTCTGAAAGGGATATAATAAATATATACACGTTGAGATAGGAACTATTGAGTTCTGCTAATTTATTTAATTTATAATTTCAACTTTACCAATTAATATTCATTTTACTAATTAATATAGTACAAGAGCCGGGAAGAAAAAAAGGCTGTTATCTCACCCCAATTTTTTATTACTTTAATGAATATTATGTATAATTACTAGTCAAAATAGATGAGTCTGCCAAGTATAGGTAGGGGAATAAAAAATGGCAGCTGTTTCAAAACCTTAAAAAAACATTAATTTTTCATTCGGAGCTCTATTTCTTAAAAACTACCAACAACACTAGAAAACCAAAGAGCACATTATTTGAAGAAAAGTACATTTGCTGAAATATTAGCCCTAATAAAGCTGTTTACGTCCAATAATTCTCGAGATATAGGTTTTTAAAAAGCAAAATTTCTTAAAAATCTACTGAAAAATTAGTAGTTAGTTAATTTATTTTGAGAAATCTATCTCTCAGGAACTATGTGACGTACAGATGTCTATTAGCACTCAAATTAAAGCTAGTTTAATGGAATATACAGAAGTGTATGACCTTTACCTTCATAGGAATAGTAGTTTTCATGATATTTGCTAAAATAAATTAATTTATTGTTGTTCGGATAATAAGTTTGATTTATGAAAAACTTTATTTCAGAAACCATTGGACGTACAGATGTCTGCCAGTGCCCAAATTAAAGCTATTTAACTTTTCTATAAAATAGTTAATAATGTTTATCTTTGTAGGAAGAGTAGTTTTTATGATATTTGACAAAATAAACACACAAAATGTTAATTTCTAGTTGTTCGTATAAAATGGATTTTTGAAAAAATATATCTCTAGATCCGTAAGACGTACATATGTCTGCCAACACTCAGAATAAAGGATTATAAAGTAGTTTACGACACTTATCTTTGTAGGGGTTGTAGTTTTTATGATATTCACATATGAATATAAATTTGGCAAATGAAAATTTATCCGAACAACTGTAAAACAATTTATTTTAGCAAATTTCATGGAAACCATCACTCTTACGAAGATAAACATCATAAACTACTTTTTATCTCATTAAACTAGCTTTAATTGGAGTGCTAATAGACATCTGTACATCAAATGGTTTTGGAGGTATAGATTTTTCAAAATAAATTCACTAACTACTGATCTTTCAGTACGTCCCAAACAACATATTTTTGAAATGTTGCTTTTTAAAAAGCTATATCTCGAGAGCTATTTAACGTAAATAGCTCTATTAGGGCTCATATTTTAGCAAATTTGCTCTTCCTTAAAGAATGTTATCTTAGGTTCCTATACTTGGCATTAAAGCAAGGCATTTAATACCTATAGTTTTCATTAAAGTAATAAAAAATGGGGGTGAGATAACTGCCTTTTTTGTCCTCTTGGACCTTGTACTAATAGGTTTGTTCAAACGGGTATCAGAACTATCATTACGGGTTTTCCACTTCAAAGTCGGTATCTCTCACGCGCCAGCCAGGTTTATGACGAGCTTGGGTTAAACAAACCTAATATATTTTATTAATAAAACTTCTTACTAGGGGGTTGAACAGGAAGCCTAAACACAATAATATTATATATTAATTCTACTTGGCATTTTCTTTCTTATTTTTATTATTTCTTATTTAGTTATGAATAGTTTTATATGACATAAAATGTAAAAAATAAATCATTTAAAAAAAGAGAGAGAAGCAGGTAATTTATAAATGAATGAGTGTTGATGTTTAAAAATCACATAATATAGTTAATTAGAATATTGTTTTTAGAATTCCATTCCTTTCCAATAAATATTACTCTATTTTAAATTAATGCGTGGTATATTTGTTTAAAAAAAACATGGATTTGCATACTTTCAGCTTCACTGAACACAGAGTTGGACAATAATTGGCTATAGTTGAAACTAATGACTAAAATTATCATGGATACGATATTTATTTTTCAATAGTCCATTTATGAATAAGGTTTGTATCCCTGGTAATCTTAAGGATCAGTTTGAATATAGATAAGTTTTCCCCATCTCTGACTGTGTAGTATACCATTACTCTGAAACTTGGCGCGTACAAACCTAAACCCACGCTTATAATTTATTGAGTTTAGCTTACACATTTTTATCTATGTGGAAAATATTTCTTTGGAATATACATAGATTAATAATATTTATTAATTAATATTTTTATTAAATTTATTGCTTGGGATTTAGGTAAAATTCCTCTCCGTTGGACCCAAGGGTCATTTATATTTTTAGGGTTGAGAGGATTTTTCAGTGAGCTGTTTGAATTCGTTTCTATATTCCCACCAAGCCCATATATATGGAACATGAATGGACCATTTGCTGAGTTTAATGCATTCATTCATCCTTAATACGGATATACATTTTAACATTTTTTTTCAACTAAAATTATCATTAATTTATTAATATACATTTTTCAAGTTGAATACGGAAAAAAATGAGATCTAATTAATGTTTTAATTTTAAGTGAAAAAGTGTAAAATTTTCATTATTAATTTGAAAGTTTTTTTATTGTATTTTGTATTAGATTTGCATAATTATATCATTTCAGATGGATCTAATTCATTTTTTATTTTAGTTTAGTACATACAGATATATATTAGTGTATTAAATAAAAACATGAAAAGGATAAAAAATATATATAAGATGGCCAGGGTTGCGGTCAAAAAAGAACAAATAGTTTATAACTATTTTAATGTCCGACGTTTCGCCCTACTTTGTAGGGGTTCATCAGGGCTAAACAGATACAACAAAAAAATAGGAATATTACTACAATAAGGTAATTTAAGCTAGGATAAATACTATGTAAAAATAAAGTGAAAAGAAATTACATATAAATAAAAGGAAGGAAGAAGACATAAAATACTATCAGTATAAAATAAAGTTAAGTAAGTAAAACAATACGAGGGGGAGGGGGGAATGATGATGATAATGATATGATAATATCATTATTATTATTTTTATTCTTTTAAGACGTTTATTTAATCTTTACTTTCTTTTTTTTACCATATTGTTTTTTGTTTTACGTACGTCTCCTGTACTTTTTTAACTGTATAGTACAAGTATTTTTTAAAATGTTTACTCTTGCCATTGTTACTTATTTTTTATTCTTATCATTGTTTATTCAAGTTTATTTTATACTGATACTATTTTATATCTTCCTTCCTTTTATTTATATGTAATTTCTTATCAATTTATTTTTACATAATATTTATCCTAGCTTAAATTACCTTATTGTATCTTATTGTTGCAATATTCTCAGTTTTTTTTGTATCTTTTTAGCTCTGATGAAGTCCTGCAAAGTGGGGCGAAACGTCGGACATTATAATAGTTATAAAATATTTGTTCTTTTTTTGACCGCAACCCTGACCATCTTCTTATATTTAAATTTTTACGGTCAACTACATATACATATGGATAAAAAAATTAGTTTTGCACAAATAAATATATACAATATTATTACTTATTTATTTTAAGCTTATATGTCATTGTTTTATGTAACCTTTTCTGTGTCCCACCTATGTATCTTGTCGTGTATAGAGAGGGGCTATCTACAAAGGTTTGTTCAGCTTAACTTGAGTTTTTAATATTCTTTGTTGCAGTACAGAGTAGTTAATTCGATCGAAGAGCTTATATCTGCTAAATATTATTAAATTAGTTAAGTTTTATCAGACTTAAGACGGAAATTCATTTCTGTTGATCCTTACACTCTTAATAAGGAAACGAATTACATAGATCTATTTTTTCTTTTGCTCCCTTACCTCCTAAATAGAGGATCCTAGGTAAAAAAATATAGTATAAATGAATAAGTTAACTTATTAATTTGGTAATATTATCTATATTGTAAATACAGCAGGGCATTTGTGTTATTATAACATTTTATAAATGTAAAGAAAGACCTAAAATCCTATTTCATTACTTTATCAAACTAATTAGCTGTATTTAGCATATTAGGAATGCTTTTCCGTGTTAAGAGTGGATTTATACATAGTATTATATCTCATTTCTAGACAAAATAAAAAACAAAAATAGTTTTTTTTTTTCTTTTTACGAGATAATAATTGAAATAATAATTTCTTTTTATCATAAGTTTTTCACTAGAATGGAACTTTTCATGAACGGTGTTTTGCTTTTATAAACTAAGTAAAAATTTGTTGTTTTTTTTCATTTCGTTTGTTGTTTTACAGTTTACTTGACTAAATTAATAAATTATGATACTCACTTGACGCAGAACATAATTCTGTATAATTTTCTATACTACTACTTTTTCACAAGAATCTATTTAAAAGCTATAACTGAAAAAAAACCTAATTTGTTACATTAATAAATTAATTAGCTAATTAGTAAGAGTTTTAACTGCTAGGAATTTAAAAAAAATATAATTTGCGATGATGTTACTCTAGTAAAGAACGTGGTCTCGAAATAAATACGTTTAAAACGTACAATCGGGAGCAATTTCGGTGTGTAGATATAGGATGAAATATGTTGGAAATAGGATTAAGTATTTAAGGTCTACTGTAAGTAGAAAAAACGACATGAAACGAGGTTGAAGGCGGGAAAAGCGTGTTATTCTATTTCGAAATAGATTTGCTCGCGTCTCCTGTACAAAACTGTCAAAGTTAGAATTTACAAAACTATTATCCTTCCCACCTTACATACGCAAAAGCGTGCCCTATTGCACCAAGGGAAGAACAGCATTTTAAGGTTTTTGAAAGTAAAGAATTACATACAATATCCAGACCGAAAAAGGATGAGTTAAATAATGAATTAAGGAGGGAACATAATACTGAATTATGGGAACTGCATCTAGTAAGTATGATTCTGGTGAAATCGTTGTGGCGAATAAGTTAAACGGATTCCGGAACACAGAATCGACGGGTAAACGTCAGATAGGTAGACCAATACGTAGATAGGAGGATTGGGTCAGTAGATATTGGGTTTGGAGGGGCGTCATTGGACAAATTCATATAGAGAACGATTGGTGGTATCAATAACCTTCGGGTTCACTAAGCATTTTATTATTATGTCATGTGTGATGGAAAATTATTAGTAGGTGTATGTTTTTATGCATCAGACTCTGATGAACTTATTGGTGAATCTAATGCGCTCACCGTAGAGGAAGAAACGCTTTATTAGATATTCGAAATTATTTAAACGTTCTAGTAATAGCTTAAATTATACCAAGTTACATTGAAAACTATCTGTAACGAACATTTAATACTTAAGAATATACATTATACATAGTAGTAACTGAACTAATAACGCGTTAATTTAAAACGAATCGATAAGGCTCTGCTTTAGTTATATATTATATGTACATAAAATAATCACAATCAACTGTCTGTTACTAAATCATATAAAGCAAGTATAATAAATCTCATCAACGACATGTCAAGTACATATAAAAATTTTTATGATTTCATTTATGCTTTGATCTAATCATGAGTTATATTATTCTGGTATAATGTATTCGAGGCACGTGTAAGCGGCGCCCTAGGGAGCCGCGGACAGACCGACTTGATCCTCTGTTTACTTAATCAGCATACATTATAGCGCCTGTATGATATACCGTTGTTAGATCGCGTCTCCTCGTTAGGGGCTCTTGCAAAAGCAAATTTTTTGTGCTTTCTCTTCCCTTTCTTCTCCCACAGAGTTTAAATATGAAATATTGTTATTAATTTTTTTTGCTTATATTTAAAATTTGTTACACAATCAAAAAATGCATAGCTTACTATTTTGTTTATGCTATGGTAAAACCGATCATAATTTTTATTTATTTTCAATCACGTCTTACGTTTTGGGAAATTTACCAAGTTATATAAAATTTTCCTCACACAAGGCTGAAAAGACAGGGAACTGCTCGTCGATTCCGATTATTACAATGTTTACTGGACAAACGGTATAAAATGTCAATCCCTTACAAATGACTATCATAAGGCCTATCTGGACATACCGAGTTGAGCTTTGGGGCTTCACTAAACCATCAAATTCCTCCCGAATCCAATCCTTACAGTCCAAAATCCTTAATGCTCCTTATTTTGTTACAAATCAAGTCATCCATCAGAACCTCAATGTCCCATATGTTGTCGATTTGGCCAGAACCAAATACCATTCCTTCCATGATAATCTTCCCAACCACCCAAATCCACTTGTTTCTAATCTGGCTTCTCCTTCACTATCTAATTATGCTCTTAGGCGTCTGAAAAGATGGCCTCGAGATCTTCTCCTCTAGAAATATTATAGTTCTATCAATGGATAGATTCTCCACATGTTTGTATCATGTCATTATGTCACCTACAGCAAATTTATTTGTTGTATATATTTTAGATATACAGTTGTAAATAACAATAAATAAATTATAAAAAAATAAATAAATAAAATTTAACATGATAATTAGAATAGGAAATAGGAATGATTTTGTCTAAGAAGTCATTTTACTTCAAGTTTAATTTTATTTTTTACCAATTTATATATTTCAATGTTTTTTTTCTTTTATTTCTAATTTAATTAATATATTTAACAATATGGTATGAATGAGTTCTATGATCCCTATTACCATCGTCTATAAATATTTGATAAAACGTAATATTTCGCAATAAAAAATTAGAATTTCATATTAGAAATTTAAGTTTTTTCTCAATTAGTTCTTATGGTATTTATCTCTTTGTTTTTTTTTGTATTAGTTTAAGATCTTGTAAAAGCTCAAACGGGTAGTAGGGGAGTCTCTATGCAAGACTTTTTCTTCGGCGTTGCTCCTTTTGATGGTCAGATGAGAAACTGTAATAAATAAATAATAATAAAAAAATCTCAGCACGACTGACTACGAACTTTCATTGCCATGAAATTATCAAGAAAGGTGTTTTTTATTCACCTTTCGAGCCTTACTTTTCTATTAGAATTCAATTATTGAAAAAAATATACTTCAAGATTATAACATCAAGGGGAATCAATCAAGAGAATTTCCATTATTTTGCATTTTATATGTTTATTGCAAGCTCATCAATCAATACAGAGATATTTATCAATTTAATGCAAACAAATCAGCTTGTTAATAACCTAATTTACAGTCATTCGATTAGTTTTTAAACACTGTTTCAATTGGTCTTATCGATATAGTCTTCCGTTCATGTTCATTATTTAATTTTATATGCAAATTACGACACTTACAAAGCCGTATTTCAAGCATTATTATATTGCTTGTATCACAGAGAGCTGGTTTTGGACCTATGATCAGGTTCCCGGTATGACTCACCATCATGGGTTAGAAAAACTACTGTTTCTAGACGGGAGGCAGGATGTTTTTTGTTTTTTTTTCATTTATTTTATTTTTGTTATAAATTTCTAAGTTGGAGGACTCCATTTCACTTTGTTCACTTGCTTAATAGCATAGTTTTAATGTCACTTCACTTCAACCAATCGCTCGTAAAGTCCTTTGGCTTTAGTTTGACTTTTTCTTTCTTGCACTTCAAACTTCGTTGTTGGTAATATAACGTTCTGATGTAGATAAAATGTAAGATAAAGCTTTGGTAATTAATAGCTAAAAAATATTATATTACCAGATTTAATAAATTAAATGATAAATACTTAACGGCAATTATTTAAATTTCTTTCCTGGTCTATCTACTCTAAAAGTTGTTATCTACTTTGCTATAAGCTTCTATAAGTTAACAGGAAGAATAATTCTTATTTTATAACCCGTATTAAAATCAAAACCGAACCGAAATACACCTACAATACTCGCGATAGTCAATTTAAAGTATCTTTTTAATTTAGGAGGCAGAAATAATATATTTTATTGTAATCAAATAATAAAATATTTTTTTTATTTTATTTAGAATAACACATATTTGATGTTTTAATATTATTACGGGCGTCTTAGACATTTAGACAATTTTAGAAAGTCTAGAATAATATAATTATGATTACAAAAAAATGGTTCAGGATAAATAAAAATCTTGAACATATTTTATTTTTAGAAGATACAGAAAAGTACTGAATATTCGCTCTCTTAATTCTTTTGTTTGATAAATGTTTCGTTCGTTTTTGCCTTCGGCTGTATTATTCAGTGATTCAAATCAAAACAGTTGGGTTTGACGGAATGTGATAAATATGGCTGCAGAAAAAATAGAATGGCATTTATTTATCCATGGCATACATCATTGCAAACAAGTTAGTGAAAAAGTTAATATTTGTTTTTAAAACATGTCTCTGGTTCCCATCGAATGTTTTTTTTAGGCTTTGCATGAGTTCTGTTGAATTGGCGTTTTCTTATTGAGGCTTGATTTGCGCTAGTAAAATAACACATTTTTTTGTAATTTAATTATTCATCTCTCTCTCATGATTTCATCTGCGATGATTCCAGGTTATTCTAGGATAGATATTGATATAACAACTTCAAAATAATTACCCGTAATTACACTACCAGGAAGTGATATGTATCGTCCATGGAGTTTAACAAGCCATATTATAAATTTATGACTTGAAAAAATGTATTTGAATTTTTAAGTTTATTTTTATGGGAAGGTAGTGCATTTTTTTCTGAATTAGACGAAAAGTAGAACGCTTTTACATTTAAATAAAATATTAATTGTATGTAGTTAATAAAATAGGTTATTACCCACAGGGCGGGGTAAGGCTCAATAAATAAAAAAGGTAGTTAATAAAATATAATAATTATTGATATTAGATAGAAGGACTGACATATTAGCTTCTTTAAGAACTAAAATATTAGCTTCTAAAAAAATATCAACAAAAAATAAACATAATAAAAAATATTTTTCACTGGTTTTCAAGGGGAGCTCCCGTGGCCCAAGTGGATATAACACTCTTCACGTTAATTTATAGAAGTAGAAATTCGATGCCAACGTATACTTCACAATTGAGCCATTCGTGTATAGAATATAATTTAATTTAAAAAAAAATAACAGGGAAATAATCCAGCCCTACACACTTATATCTTCTAAGAGACAAGGTGTTATTGGATATCGCCTTAAACAAATTAGTGAGTCGTTACTGAAGTTGTCGTATATAAATAATGAGTCTTGGCATAGCTTTTGGGTGCCTTTACTATACCCTACAGGCGTTCACAAATTAATTCCGTCTCATGTATCTGTGAATGTAAGCTTACAGAAAGCTCTTTATACCTGCATGCCACATACCTCTTGTGTCACTTTTAATGTTTATCCCACTAATTGTATACTTGTAACATCCTGTGTTTTTTCCATGTTAATATCGAAGAATAAATTTATTTTTCCTTTCATTTAATGTGTTTAATATTTTATCTGAATGTTGTAGGTTATCAAATATAATAAACTATTAGTTTAATATAGCTCAAATTGATTAAAACTACTCACGGAATATTACTGTTTGATATTGAATTAAAAAATCGGTTGCTTAAATCGCCCAAAACACGCTCATCCATGAGAAGGTTATGTGACACTTCGAAACATCACTCTTCATTTAGCTTCGCTATATTCAGAAAAAGTAATCATAGTTGAACTGATACCGATCCATAGAGTTGAGAGTGACATCTATAGTGTAATTTATTTTTTTGGATTGGTCGGACTGTACAATGCTGCATTACTCCAAATTATATAATGAACTGAGACGGTTGGTAGCCACACTAAATAAGGGGATGTAGGGTGAGTTGCTGAATACACACTCCATCTTCATCAATGAGAGAATTTGAATCAAAGATTGCCCCCCACTTATAAGATCTGCCAATTATCCGATGATTTCTAGAGTCACAGACCTAATTAATTATTTGTATTGAAAACCACGAGTCTGGAAACTTATTAGTTACTTAATCCATCTTCGGTAGTCACTCAAGGTGGATAAAAGAATATTTTTTTTTTTTGGTTCCTGATATACGGAAGTAGTCAACTAAGAAAATGTATTAATGTTCAGTTGTGCCTTCACCTGACACACATTTCCACGTAATGCCATCGAATACATTTCATATATGTATGTATATTGTATGTATTGTATTTGTTTATAAATAAAGATATTGAGGAGGTTAGAAAAAAAGTAATATCTAATTATTATTATCATCTTTCTATTTTACTTGTAATGATTTTTTTTCGTTATCATTTACTTTGAATATTTAATATCTATGACTAGATCTCTAATACCCTTTCCCCTAAATTGTGCCCGATTGTATTAATGATATTCCGCAATACAGCTTTAAAAATAAGTAAATCAATATAATAATAATACTTATTGAATAATAGAAAATATAAATACAAGGTGAAGAAAATAAACATAAAAAAAATTCCATCTTTATACTCATTAATACCTAATTATTCATTTATACTATTTATACTTATAACATATCATTTTAATTACAAAGATTTTCCCTCATACAAATATTATTGCTTACAGCAAAACAATTGTTGGTTATTAGTTATTTATTATATATTTATTGACATTTACAACCGTACATAATACAACATCTCTTCGGGTACCTCTGAGGATATTCAGAAATAGAGGAGAAGCAAGGTTAGAAACTAGTGGGTTTGAGTGGTTAAGGAGTTTATAATGGAAGGATTGAGATCTGGTTTGGGCCTTTCTTATAGAAAAAAAAATCAGTTGGCAATTAATTTTTATTTATTTTATTTTGATTTTAAAGTTGGATATTTAAAAACCCTACCTGATCATTTCTTACATACGGATGGTGGAGATTTCTCTACAAGGCACCATTCTATTCTAACTGACCATGGCCCAAGTCAGTTAGTAGGCGCTCTAATCTACTCGGCTACAAACGGCCCATTACTGTTTTATTTATTTTTTTATTTGCTCTCTGCAGCCCAGCGCTCAGGTGTGTGCCTTTTAGATTGGACTGTACCTGATCCACCTGCATCCGTCCGGGTGCCTCCTCCATCACGCAGCCTGGTCCAGCACTCCTGGAGAGTCTGCTTGTTTACCTTCATCTTCTTATAATGGTGGATCGGCGATCTCTGGTGGTCGAGCCCTTCCTAACCTAAAGTGCGTCGGGCAGACCACCTCCTACTACCCGTAGATGAACTCCCTGATGAAGGGATAATTCTCCTCCTCCATGAGGCGTTGGTGAATATCCTGGTTTTCCTCAACATTACTGTCATTTAACACATATAAATTGTATTTAATTTTGAATTGCTGAATGTTTTATCCGGTTAAATTCAGAAGAAATTACCCAATATTTATTTATCCAATTAAAAAAAAAATGTTTTAAACAGTAGGAAAAATTTATTTTATAACGTTATTAGCATAATACTTCTCACTAGTCAGTTTCTATGAACAATTTGAATAGAATAAATAGAAATTTGCAATATTGATAACGATTGAAGTTTCACTAAATGTTCGGATTAGAGTAGCTTCGTGAATACCATATACTTCCTTGTCTAAAATCACAAAAAAAAATCCTTAAAGATGAAGGAAGTTTGTAATCAATAGTTTTATATTATTTAATAACTTTAACATTATTTACAAACGACCAACTGGGATAGAGGATTCGATTAACTGCGTAAATAACTTATATATTATGCCTTGACAAAGTGTTCGAATTAGCAGTATACCATGTATAAAGTTATAAAATGTTTTACATAGACTGGCGTCGTGGCTGAAGTTAGGTTCTACAATGTTCCTGACAAGCCCTTGACACATGTCAGTCAAACTTCCATTGACTGCCTTTCAGTGGATAAATATCTGATGTTTACTCTCAGAAGAGCCAAAGGTTTCACTGAACCGAGTTCACCAATTAAATTTAGTCCTGTGTTGTCTGTGACACTTTGATGTCACTCCACCAATCTAGTGATTGTAGATATTAATTAACTCGGACTGGAATATGACGATTTGATTTATATGATTTCCAAGATTTTCTTGTTGAATGATAATGTCTAAATAAATTTAATAATTCATTGTTTATGATATTTAACATTGTTCATATTTTATATTGAATTTAATAAATATGAACAAACTAAAATTATAGGTAGTATCGTTTATTATAGTTTAATTTATTCCAATTAGCATTTTTTTAATGATTGTTTTTTTATAACCGTATTATATTTTCGTAGTTAAACTAATAATTTGTAATTTTTAAGTACTTCACAGACTGAAATGTCTCTAAAGAGGTGAATTGTCCCAAACAATTATATAAATAAATAAAGTAATATTTATTTGTTTACTGTTCGATGTGCGTATCTACTCATAATAAGTAAATGTTTACAAGGTGAAATTGGAGAACTGTGTGATATGGGTGGGGTTGGATGTTTATGCAGAATTATCATTATAAATGTTCTATCTACATGTATTTTACATTCCTTTATTTTTTAAATGTCAGAATTTAATAATTAAATTGACTATGGCTCAGAATCAATGGTATAGATAATAAAATAGATTAGTTGACTTTATTATGCCTTTTTTATACAAAAATTAATTTATAGTAATGTTTTGTAAATTTAAACTTAGGAAAATAAATATATTGAAAAATTAAAATTCAGGTTTTCGTGCATAGATTGTTACGTATTATACGTTATTACGTAGATGCGAATAAAGGTTCAATTTATTTTAACATTTATTTTTTTTTAATCAACTCAATCAGATTTAGTAAACCTATTTTTGTAAACTAAGTAACCATTATTCTATCTTAAAGGTCCTTTCATGGGCCTAGCAAGGGTCCTTTATGGCCAGAAGGTCCTATCCTTCTGATTTGTAGAATAGAAAAGAAATTCAGAATAAGGGTAGACAATTGACAGGTCTTAGATACAGAGCAGATATAACCGAGTTTCGGAAATTTAATTTTAATAATGAAAACCGGATATAAACTATGCTGCAAAAAGTGCACAGATATCTTCAAGTCCGATGGACTTCAACACTGTTGAAAAGAGGCACTTCATACTTAACATAGCAACGGGGTCTATAATCCTAGCAATTATTGTAATTATTATTAACCATAAATGAAATGCGTAGGTTTTATTGTTGGATTTTGACACGATCTTGTAGGAAAGGGCCTATTGCATATACGTGAATGCCTACATTTTTTTCCAAGTAAGTCCATTTGCGCCTCATTATGATTTAGATTTAAAGTTTACTTGCCTTAACTTTTACGTTTTGGCCCAAATTTGAAGGAAATTTGGGAGGAGTGTAATATCATTTTTATGAGATACGGTTAACTACTTTCGCTGACGTTGGCGTAAATCTATTTTCCTAAACCCATATGTATTTCTATACATGGTCTAAATTTACATAAAAGTTGGTGACTGACTTGACACAAGTACATGGCAAACTTTTTTTCGTTTGTAATGTGACCAAATAAAGCAAATAATTTAATAACTTGGGCATTTAATTACTGTAGAGATAATAACTATAGAAGTAATTACTAAAGAAATGGATAAAGATTCGAGTCTTTTAATCACATTCTAATTGTGTATATTTATAGCACAGTTGTGTCCATTTATGGATTCGGGTTTGATTACCGTTTATCCCACTTATTATTTTTTTGTACTCCTATGTAAAACAAAACTTAAGTAAAAATATGTAAAAAATTATTTTCGACTTAGAATTACAGTTTCGACTTATAAGTTGAAATGTTATTATGTCAAGAAATGTTATAATTTCAGTCTAATTAGAATTTGACAAACAAGCAGATTCATTACATCCAAAAAACTGACGAGAAAGAAAATGAACGACATATTTAAAATAAATAAACTAAGGTTATTACAAACAAACTTCTCATTAGCGGTTACAGACGGTAATTTCCTGTGAGAGACACGTAGCTTTTAATTCCCCCAACGATCTCCTGTGAAACTGATACCACCATAAGAAACCGCTATCTAATTAGCACGATGATGGTACAAAGGCACTTGAGGCTAATGAATTTTGTGTCTGTCGGGACAAAGCAACGAGTAGAAACGGACTTTTGACCGTCGGCAGTTATCGTCAGAGGAGAGGGGAAGAAAAAAAAAAAAAGCAAAATTAGATCTACCTAAGACTGGCTCGGGAATGGACACTCGCCCAAGAGTAGTGGTCGCTAAGAGAGATGTGCCTGTGGCTGTTAATTAGTGATGGGTTCACCGCACACTTTACCCTCTCAATGGCGGCCAGTTGTCTTCTCTGTTTAGTGACCGCTTAATAAAACAGGAACAGGTCCTGTATTACTCCGGTGTACCTTATAATTAAAGAACGTTCTTTTATTAACTGTAAGTCCTGAGTCATGGTATAAATTGATGTATTAACGTCACACGTTGATATTAGAGTTAATAGACTCATTATTAATGAGTTTTAAATATTTCAACTAAATCTGAATAAGTAGTTCCAAAAGGATTCACCCTAAAATATATAAGACTTTAATTCATATCAATTAATATTTTTTAACCCATTAGTTACATTAAGTACTTTATAATTTAGTTATATTAAGTATTTGAGGAATCAGGATAGTGTACAAATAATAACTAATATTATATTTTAATTAACAAACGGAGTTGAATTGTTGTAAACGATGTAGCATATTCAAAATCCATTTCTTACTAATGATAAGTTTGATTTCCTCTGATTGAACTTAAACAGTACTTCTATTATACATATATTATACCAAGAAAAGAAAAAAAAGTATATAAACTTAAAAGGTCACGTATTTTTATGTTTTCATGTGCCAATTTGGGTTTTCATTGACATAAAAATCAAAAATTTGGGACAAATTGGCAGACAACTCGAGGTTTACTTTATACAAAAAAAATTCTGAAATTTTTCATGGAACTATGAATGTAATTAATCATGGAAACTATATATCCCTCTAAAAAAGTTTACACACATTTATTAAAGAAGAAGAAAGTTGTTTAAATTTAACTTATATCCGTTAAATAGAACGCAAGAAACTGATTATTCTAAAAACAGCAATTGTTTTTTTACTAAATAATAGAAATCACTATTTTCAGATTTTATTACGAATATCATGGAAACTACTTTATACGGAAATTAATACAAATTACTTTAAATTAAGATTAACTACACTTTCGAGACTTAATTAACGTCTGGACGCCCAACAGTTCCTGAAATATAAAATAAAATGTTCATTTCCAATGATGAATAATGCAAGCGAAATAGCATCAATTAGGTGAATAATATTCTTTACAGACGTTGAACATCGTCATTGTGTCTTTTTTGTTTTGAAAACGGCGCAACAGAAGTTTGCATAAACATGAATCTAAATGTTGTGCAGCAGCTCAATATTTTTTAATTTCGTAGAATCCCTTTACGTTTCTATAGTTTGATCCCAAAAACCATTGTTAGTGTCAATTAAATTTTAAGCAAGAGAAACTTAGAAAGTTTAATAGATACTAGATCTTAGTTCGGCAGTTTTAACACCATTCCAACAGTCAATAGATCAATATCTCATTTTTTTCAGAAGTGGGAAAAGTCCAGAATTAATCATTCGGTGTGAAAAAAAAATTGTGACTAATGGATAGTTAACCTTTCCGTTTTATTTCAAAACAGTTCTGTTTAAAAATAATACAAAGCAATGAACAATGATGGTTATACTGTTGATTACAACAAACGACTAAAAATCATTCAATCAGTCAATTCTTCATGGTTTAATGCTATTAGATATCAATAAAAAATACCTAAATTATAAAGAAATAAAAAATTATAACAAACCAATTTAGTAAAAAAAATTATATCAATTGACAAATCCTTCGTCAGTTAAGAATTAGATAATTTATTTATTATCACAAGAGGCGTCGATGACTCATAAAAGTTATCCTTGGTCATTTATTATCCATTTTGTTTTATAATAAGAGAACAAGTAACTACATTTAAGATAAAAGAAATAAAAAGGCCAAGGACAAAGAAATACCCCAAAACGAGTCCTCTGGTGGATTATGCCCTCCCTAAGCTCATTATATATGTTAATTCTAAAATCCACTCCATTATAATGCTCTTTTATTACATTATATATTTCACCACTAATTCCAAACTCGCTCTGCTTCTATCAGCCTGATTTGGGAACTTTTGATGACTTTAGAACATTACTTAAGTTATGATCATGTGTCACTAGTTAGATGACATAAATTTATTTAAAATAATGATTTATCATTTATGAGTTTTTTGTCTACCATGATAGTACTTTATTTATTTATTTCAGGCAGAATTTTCTCCGCCTGAGAGGATTCAGATTTATCTTCAATAAAACGGATCTTTGCTAGTGTACCTCAGGGGTCGATAATCTAATAATAATAAATCTTATTATCTAATGATAACCACTGCTTTAACATACAAGTCCTTACATGAATTGTTGATATATTAAAACCGGCTACCTAAGTGGGCGACGATGTCATAATTACTCGAGAACAAAATTCAACACTGGCTTCCCTAAATTTACAAAACAGCCTTGAAAAGTTGTATGAATGGGACAAGGTAATATTCTTTTGAACTATAAGTCTCAAAACTTTGCTTTTGTGGTGAGAAGAAATAAATAAATTTTGTTCATGTATATTTTCATTCGAGTGCAAATTTTCATTTTTGATTTAGTGGCATTTAATGTATTATTAAATACAATTATTAGTTATATTATTAAAACATAGGTGGTTTGTCAACAATATATAACATGTGTGGATAATATTCGCAAAACTGTGCCTAATTCTGTTCAAAAACGTAAATTTTAGTATAATTGGTCGATTTGATGTTTTTTTTTCCTTCACATTTCTTTTTAGAGAATATGGCTAATAAATTTCTACGAAATTAGGTATTTCTTTATGACATGATATTATTGTACCAGCCAAACAATATATATATATATGTATGTATTGAGATAGGAGTGGGAAAGTACTGTGTTAACAACACCAAGGACCCGGGTTCGAATCCGGCTGTAGCAGATTATTATTTTCTCTTTTGTCTATAATCATGTTGCGGTTAGTCTGCCCTCCGCGTTTGGGAGCCCTTCAGGATCAACCCAGCTTCATAGTACCTTCTATTAACTAAGTAAAAATTTGGTGGTCGAGAAGAATTGATTCTGACCAAATCACCTCCTTGCACAACCGTTAAGCCATTAAAAATACATCCTTACAAAGAACCCTGACCATTTATGAATTTTAGCGGTACAGATTTAGTTTTTTTTTTTTTTAATGGATACGTTGTAATAAAAATTTTGCGAAGGATAAAAAATATATACAGACTTTAATATTTTTTATGCATATACCATGCTGTTTTATTTTTTAATGATTATAACTGCATTTTTAAATAATTATATAATTCATATGTGAATATCCATAAGGACACCTTAAATAATATTAAACGTGATAGACTATCTTATTCGTATAAAATGTAATGACGCGAAGTTAATAATCAGCGTGTGAGTAACAACAGTTGAATTGGTCTTTTAGAGGGTCTATCAAAATTGTAAATGTTTGATTTCCGGGAACCAGAGAGAGAGGAATATGTAAATTCATTCTAGAATATTAAATTTTGTAATGGTAACCAAAAAACAATATTTGGTTTGCAATGTTTCTCATAATCGAGCTAATTTGTCTACTATGTAGCTTGGTATTAAATTTTATTCTTATTATTCACATCAGTTATAGAAAATCACATGTGGTCTTCTGATTATTGTTATCATATCTTAGGCTAAGTTCGGATTTGTTAGTCATTTTTGTTTCGTAGTAACCATGATACTTGGATGATTATCCTAATAGGTTTAGCTTTTAAGATTTGTGATTTTTATAAAATTAAATTTATTTTTAAGGAGGACAAGCTTGCAGTCACAGCTAGAATTTACTTCTTTTAATTGACTTTGTACTTTACTACTAGTTATTTGAAAAAAAAAATAGTTCACGTTGGTTTGTTATAAAATTGTAAGGTTGTCGATTAAAACGTAATTTTGTCATTATCTATTTATTTGTTATGTTATTGTGCTGTATTCATAAATCAAAACTGTATATTATTAATACAAATACATTAAACGTTGCGTGACAGTAAATCAAACCGTAATGATATTTATCAATCATATTGTTTTTTTTAAAACAAAAAACTAAACAAATTATTTAATCAACCAATGATTAAAATATTATAGTATATATAACCGTCAAATATTTCACCTTTTTAATGGAAATATTGTAATTGGAATGTTTATATAAGGAAGAATTATTTCGGTATATCCCAAACATTAATACAAGAATTGTAATTAAGGTAGTGAGATTCCATCTTATCCCAGTTTCTGTTTGAGAATTAGTGACCCAGAACGAAGGTTAGTAGCACCGTAGTGAGGTAGAATTCCTCTGAAACAGAAGTTTATAGTGACCTTCAGATGTTTAAGTCCAGTAAGTCAAGTAATTCACTTGTGGACAACAATATTCACTTGAAGGAGTTGTAAAGTCGTTAAGGATTTTAGTATCTGACAGTAGTTTTAGAACGATCTAGTTATATAGAGTTACTTAGGGCAGTTTGTTATAGATTTCAACTTGTGGAATTGTCATCAATGATTAAACCATTATCAATCCTTAAAAAATTAGTTACTATATATTTTTAAAAAAGTAAGTGTCTAAATTATACAAGAAAAGTGTACTTATATATTAGTCTTGGAGCATAGTACCTAATTATGGAATTCTGTTATTTGATCGATGGTTTTCAGAAGATAAGTTGGTTTTGTGAATCAGTTGAAGAACCAGGTGACCACTCTAATGTGACTAGAGTGAAAGAGTTTTTTGGGGTTAATCCGCGGCTAAATTGATAGAAATTAATTATATTTATCATATTAAAATATAAGGGATATTTCTGAATGAATCGTTACTATTTAAAGGTTTTATAATATATATTAACTGTTACACGGTAATAAGTAATAATTAAGATTAAATATAAGAATGTTCTTTTTAAAAATAATAAACTATTAATCAACAAACTAAAGCTTTAAATTATATCTTTCCCAGAATAATAAAAATAAATTACTTCATTGCATACATTTTTTGTTATGATAATAATAATATACAGTAGAATCTCACTAATCTGAGCTAATTAAAACCTAGGGGGTAAGGATTAGCGAAAATTCGGATTACTAAACAGGGTAAAAAAGGTACTTCATAAATTATAAATAAATTTAAATAAAAATAGTTTTAAAAAAATTAATAATTGTTTAAAAAAATTATTCTTTAACTACTTACTTGCTAAAATATCTAATTTGTTCAGACTTAAAATAATATTATGTAAGGCTTCTGACCGCATCTGCTTCAGAAATGGAATTTGGAAATTCTAACAACTACATGAAAAATGTGTTTTGCACTAAAATATTTTTTTCTGCCTGTTAGATGCTTTTTTTTTTAATTTTAAAACTTCTTCATGTTTAATCATTTACGAATTTTCACGTTTTCCTCAACTCCTCCTTGCTCTTCATGACTTCCAAGACGCTGGAAATTATTTCTTCATCTGTTTAAAGTTCTCGTTCATTTTTGTCAGGGGTTATTCGGATAACGGATTAGCGAGAGCCTACTGTAATTATTTTTAATACTCATCCAAAGAATGAGTTTAGCTAGGCTTCTCTCGATATCTTCATGATATTTCTAAAAACATTTTTATTAAATTAATACTATCTGACACGTTCAATGACAATGAGTATTAGGACTATTCATATTCACTGATAACTTTTATACACAGAAAATAGAAGCACTGATAATAATAGTAAAGGAATAAATAATAATAAAATAAGAAGATGAAAGGAAAATCTTATGATTAAAATATAATCGTAATAATTAAATGATATATGCACCCTAAGGAACAGCAGAAAGGAAAAGATAACTTTCCTAAGGAACTCTTATATGGTCAATATGGAATTTTGTCAATATTTAAAATTTTATCTTTTAAATTGTACAGTTAAGTCAGTAACATAATATCTTCATTATTTGATAGTTTTATTAATAAATTAGAATAAAGTTAGGAATCACTAAAATATGATATCCTAAGTTCCACGTTATTATGTCATTTACTTCAATATATGTATGAACAGTTTAAAGGATTGTAGTTTATATAAGTAATACAAACATTTTTTGAAGATAAATAAAAATAAATATACAAGAATAATCGAAAATTTCTCCTTACGTGCAGACATAAATCCATTATTTCCCTTACTTTCCAACAACCAATAAATAACATGGGGTTTACCACACATATGTTATAGAAGAGTGTACTCGTTTAGCTTTTTCAGACCGTGTTTCTCGCGTTTGTTATCTTTAGCCATAGATCAACCACGTCCTCTCCTAGGAGTTACTAAAATTTATGGAGCGGTCTTCAAAGGGACCTTTTAAAATAATGTTATATTATGTAATAAAATTTGATATTCCTGTTTAACAATCTTTGTTTTAAAAAATAAAATTGAATATCTTCTATCTATTGTGCTTAAAATTATGATAACAATTGACAAAAAGAAAAAAAAAACATTTGAAATATTCCGGGTTTTCAGAATAGTAAATGAATAAATAGCAATAATAAAAAGATGAATCTAAAATAAAAGGGATAATAGTTATATTAAAATAAAAGTGACTGGTTAGCTTTAATGGTGGTTCTTCTAAAAAAAATAATGTTCTGTATGCAAAAATAATGGGTTATTTTTCTACTGATTTCGTATATAGACTTATTTCTTAACAAACCTAAATTTAACTCATATAGTTGATTTAAGGTTTTTGTTTAAAACTGTAAGAACTATTTTTTTTATTAAACTTCAAATAGTTTTGAGAACGGGTAGCGCCAAGTTACATAACACATGTTCAATAGAAAACTTATAGAAAAAAATATTTTTTTACCAATGAAATTTGTTATGCTATATTTCTACTCAAGTTTACATTACATTATAAATCGATTATAACGAACATCAAGGGATCTTCGATTTAATCAGAGTGTATTATAACCAATATAAAAAAAAGAAATCTTTTTAACTCGTTACATTTTTGTTTTCGTTTCTAAATGGTGGTCGATTAGATGTTTCTTTGGCCAAATTACGGCCATTTATGAAGATAGTGAAAAATCACAAAAAAAAAAAAAAAAAAAAAATTGAAATTATGAAAAGATAATGAAAGAACATTACACATAGTTCTGGTTTATTCTTTTAAATAATGAACTATTTTAATTCAAGAAAAGACAATTAAAACTACCTCGAATTTTAATTTTTTACGTTTTAACATTCATAAAACCCCAAAACATACTGCATACGTAATTCACTTATTTATTATTTACACAAATAATAATTAATACAAATTATGAACCATTAAAAAAACAAAAAAAAACATGCAGCTTTTAAATCATTTTGTTCGATAGCGAAGTGTAATGCTAGACCAACAACAAACATAATCATAATAAATAAGTTTTTTCTTCTCTGTACATTTTTCTTAGTCTTTGGTGTAGTTTTGCATGTATGAAGTATTTACAGAAAATTTCTCATAAGTTCTTTTGACAAATAGCCTGTTTTCCAGGTATGCTCGTGATTTCATATCCTGTTTCATATCTAATTTTTAAATTTTCGCAATGAGAGGCTGAGTGATTGTGAGTGAGACATGTGCTGACTGGACCCAAGCCAAAGTGTTTGATTAAAAAAAAAAGAAATAAGAATTCAACTTATCTGTTTTAATCTCCTTTCTTGGCAAAATCCCAACCTTTTTCAAACTCACTTAGTTATTTTTCTTTGTTTACAGAAAATTAGCGTTTCAACCAGAAATTCGTTTTTAATGTCCCCTCTGATTCGATCAAGTTCGAAAACTGCATCTTAACTTCAATTTATATAGCTGGGGCTTGTGAGTTTTATGTTAAACTAATTGTATAGCTACGAATTCGGGATCTTTAGTCCTCTATAGTCTTTTTGGGATCAAATAAAATGAATAGTATTAAATATAAACTGTACGCCTCAGAAATGTTTTTCAAGATTGATAATGAGTGTTGAATAGAATATACGTTTTAAAGTGTGATTTTGTTTTTTTTAAACTGATACTTCAAGTTATTGCCTCTTTAAAGTAGTACATACAGTACACATCAAAATGTTTTTTGTTTTTTTAATTCGATATATTTCGGAATAAATGAAACGAAACTAAAATTGTTTATAAAATAAAACTTCATAAAAATAAAAGTAAACAAAGCAGTATAATTTTAGGGGAATATAGTAAAAAATAAAATAAAATTAACCTTTAACAGGTGAGGTGGAATTTGAAACTGGCACAACTGAAGTAAGGTGTAATCTAACAAACCTGAAACTTTCTTTTTTATTTATTCAAGTACAAATTAATCTAGGTTTTTAACATTGTAATATTTCGAATTTTAACTAACTTATATTAGTCCCAATACCAAAATGATGATTAATGACTGAAATCGACAAACAAATCTGTTTTTTATTTTCATATTTCTGTGTATTTTTTTTTTATTTGAAATTAATTATTGGGACAATACTCAATATAATAGGGGAAAAAAATTATATGTTGTTGCTTGATATGTATAAAAACAGGAAGTATGAATAAAACTATATATAGTCGATAATGGAAATGTGCAGTCTTGAACAACAGAACTGATAGTCTAAAATATTTGACTGGCAGTGTATATCTAAATCAATTTTTTTCAATACCATTGTTTATTTCCTATCATGACGTAAAATATCTCCCCTACCTTCCATGCCAAATCTTCGTTGAAATGAAAGCCACAATATAATTATATATTATGTTTAATGTATGATTAAGCTCGGTATAATTATTTTCGTTCAAATATGGCACTACTTGCAATGGGTAAATGTTCTCAAATTATGATGTAGCAGACTACCCAGTGGGAATACCTATGCAATTAATGAGGAAAAATATTCCCTTGAATGATTTTTTGCGTTCTTATAGTAAAGACCATGGTATAACTACGTTCAATCGATGTGCAAATCGACTTGTGCAGGCTCAGCTCCTACAGCTTTCAAAGTAAGAATATATTTCTGCTTCGGTTTATGTGTGGCATAAGATACTGATAAATATATATATATATACTAAAATTGTGTGTAACTAATTTCCACTATTTATTTATCCATTAAGTGTAGATAATATTTCTATTTGTCTCAAACGGTCAAGATTCGTTTAAAATCTTTCAGCTCTTATAGCAATCAAACACTCAGATAAATTGAAACCGTCCTTCAAAAAACAAACAAACCTTTCAAAAGCACTCAGCTCACATTTTTGTCAACGGAAGATATTCAATTATTCAGATGACCTTTTGTCCCAGAGACTTTGACATCAGAGGACACTTTAATTAAATTGGATTCCAACAGGAGTAGATGGCCACTGGCCACTTTCTATGGGTGACAGGACGGCCAGAGGATTTCCACATTTTTATTTATTTTACTCAGCTCGTATTTATCAGTGTATCTTTGTTACATATGTTTAGCATCCATTCTTAAAAAAAAAGGATTACTGTCACAGAGCAATGTTCTAATTTTCTTTCTAACCGTTTTCATCATTGTTATAGGATTTGTTATAAGCTTATTGCCACTGTTCCCTGTTTCTCTGTTCATTGAAGATCAAACTTCTATGTGAAACTTACTTACTGATTAAAATTCTTCATTATTAAAAAAAAATCAAGTAGAATGCTATCGATATTCCTTTCATATCAAATAAATAATGGATTCTACTATTCATTTGGTAAAGCATTTTCGTGGGTTGCGTCAATTATTCTTGAAAGGTTAGTTCAGTCAGCTAGATATTAATACAGTTAAAAACTTCTAAAAATTAAATTTTTAGTGGTGTTTTGATTTATCCTTCGAAAAATGTACTTTATTAACATTCTAAGATCATTTCCCTATGACTTGTTTTATAGATATTTTCTAGAGATCTTGTTTGGACAGAGTTTTCACATGAAATAATGGAGGCTCGAATTTATATTTTTTTATCTACTTTTACAGAATTCATATAATTAAAGTATAGATTTATATGCCTATAAATATTAATGATTGCAATATTCATTATTAATTAAAAATAAAAATTGATGTTCTGAAATCATTTTGCTGATAGAATCTTAAATAAAACATTTTTTTTTTTTAACTCAGAAAACAAGTATGAATTCCACAAAGATTTTATTGAATTTAAACAATTTTTTAAGCTGAAAGTTTTGATATGCATGGCTGCCTATAAATATGACAGGCCAACTAACAGCTTTTACCCGGCTTCCAAATACCAATACCTCAGCCACATTTTGACATTATTTTAAAAGTTTTAAATGTTATTTTGAGAATGAACGCAACTGTTCGAAAACAAAGCGTGACATCAATGCAATAGCACTACAGAACCACGAATGTAAATTTTATACTGTTTTGCATTGTATAATACCTCAAAAGCTATGGCAGAACCAGCCCCTGATTCATATCTGTAGCCATTACTATTTTATTTTATTTTACATTTTCGCAAGACCTCGTAGGTAATTAATTAATCTACGAGACCGGAATTAATTTTGCTGAAATAATATTAAAAATATATAATTATACTATCGAGTTATCAAGATCACTGTGTTTTGACTAAAAAGTTGGCTGGGTATTCTCATGGTTCCGAGTCTCCTATTCAAGTCATATACTACTATTCTGATACCAAATCCCTTTTTATTACATTCATAAATTAATGGGCAATAAAAAATGTCATGTTGACTTTGTCATTTATATTTCATATACTGAACCTTTATATCTTCTAAATATGGTTAATTTCTTATTACAAATTGTAAGAGTAGTCCAAAAGTATGATTTTCCATATTTTAAGAAATACGCTAGACGTTTATCTTCCATAATATTTACATTTTTTTCCTCTATATTTGGTATGAATGAATACTTAGCACACTAATATTTATCACACCTTATTGTTCCAGATTGCATTATTATTATTCAATAAAAACGTGATTAATAAAAATATTTAGATAATTTTAATGATTTAACATTTGTTAATTGTCCCATATATACGATACATAGTTGAAGAAGTAATGAGAGCTTCAACAAGCAGTGGACCTAATTTTTTAGTTCCTAATCAGAGCTGAATCACTTCCTTGATAATTTGTCATTTTCATAAGTCTGAACTACCAAGAAGGTATGTAAAATGATTTGCGTTGTCCTAGTATATAATATATTTATCTAAGGGTTGACATTGAAGCAACAAAACCCCATTTCTATCCCAAAATACACGAGACTTTGTAATACGGACTATAATTACGTACCTATTGAGGGTAAATATTACAAAATTATGTAAATCTCACTGAAACAATTTCTATACCAAAAAATATATGTGTCCTTACTTTTTGGATAATTCTCGTTTGTATTTGTATAACACTAAATAAGTAAATAAAAGAATATCACCAATAATATGCATCAATTCCGCATGTTTTTATCGTTATTTACTCGAAGATCCGATTTAAAAAATTTATCATGTGATTTAAGCCAGTGAGATTATTTTTTATTCTATGTATATTAAGAAAAAAGTACATATCTGCGCAGACTGTTTTGATTTATCAACCTCAGCATAGATACCAAGTCTTACTGTCTATAAATAAAATTTCTCCGACTTTTCCTAAATCATAGAATGGAAGAACTGATGCCAGTGGGCGCTGAGATATTCCTAGGCTTATCCCGTGAGAGAGTCACAAACTATAGCCAGAACTGGGACAGAACCCTATATCCGACGTATATGGGCCCCTCTGCCTGGCTGAAAGATTCTTTGAACTCTCATGGGAAAGTGCTTTTCGATGTTGGATCCTGCAGCACACTTCCTCTTCCTGATCCTGTTAGGGTCCGATCGGGGACAGTAAGTAAACAATACGCCTCAGCTAATCTCAGTTTTCTTGTGGAAGGCTGAGGAATTATACTGTGAAAAGTATGCTAATGAAAAGATCTCAGCTTGATTCCCAAAATACATTACATACTTTCGAACTTTATTTCAAACATAAAATTTGATAAGTTCCATACCACCTTTGTGGGATTACATATACTTGCAATCGTGTCAATAAAATCCTTTAGTTTCGTTTATTCACTATCAATTCTTATTTCTTTTCCATTTTATTTATTTTTTTTATCCCTGTATATTAATATATTATTCAAAAGTAAACAAAATTAGTGCATTATTTTTAAGCATTATATTGAAAAACTGATAGATAATAGCTAAACCAACTTCATGTCTTGAGTTTAAAATTAATCGTGGTTACCACTTTTCTGATTCTGATAAGGTTTATTTAATAAACACTCATGTTGAATCAAAATACATATCTTTCAAATACATATTAAAAAAATTATAAACACACTATGTTATTTTACTTCATTGTGTAGTATTACAATATGTTATATATCCAGACATAGAGATTAGCTATCTCATTCACACTATAATAATAAATACATAAATTAAATGATAATAAATTGACAAAAGTAAATAAACAAATTTAAACTGAAGTAAAATATGAAACAAAAAAACTATTTTAAAATAAACAAAAAATATCTACAATGTTCTTGCCTGGCCAAAGTACTAAAAGTTAACTACTGTAAATCGACTTTTAACAGAAAAATAAGGGAGCTTACTTATGTTATTAATTAGGTGTGTTGCCACTACTAATTACTCTAAAACCATCAGGCAATAGTGCAACTAATTTGTAATAGAGAAACTTGTATCCTTAAACCACCGACCAATCTTTTAGCTTTCTTATGTTCCACGAAGAGAGATATAATAAAACGGTAGGTTTGGTAAAACGATTAGAGGCGAGTCGTCATTAAAACAAATATAATCATAATATTATTTTTATAATTTATTGATTGTGTTTCATTATAAGATTTGTAGAATATATTTTCTAGATACGTTTCATATATTTCGTATTAATCTCATATATTTCCATTAATTGGATCTATTTTATATTGATTTCATATATTTTCAGAATGTATTCTTCTTAGTATGCAGTATATTCTTAACAGATTCGAAATATTTAGCTGATTATCATTTGTAAATTATATTTAATAGTTTTTGATTATGTATTACAATTAGATTTCCCTGTAAATTCAGAATATACAAGATCAATCACAATAAAAGGGAAAACAGTGTAATAAAAAGATGTCCGATATTGGCTTACCTTGACAAGGCTTCGAAGAAATGCGTTCTGAATGGGAAGAAATTCAATGAATTCCCTTTTGGCAATATTGGCTGGATATATATCAAATACTAACCTCACTTGGGAGCTTCCTCAGGCCATTTGAGGCACAACTTTATTATTTATTGCTCTTTGTAACATTTATCTGAAAAAGTTACAATTAAATAAGTGCCAGTGCCTGTAAGGGTGAGCTGAAATTATATTTCGAATAATTTATATCCTATCAGTTATAAATTAGTTCTATAACAAACGATATAGAATGGCAATTCAGTATTCAAAATATTTGAATCACTGTTGAAATTACTTTTGTTTCCACGTATTCAATTTTATTCGAAACTGAGATAGCATTAGTAAATGTATTTTACTTGAAAAAGTATACAAATTAAATTTATGATTACCAAAACTACCTATTTTAATAAAATATTAATTAAAAAATTAATAACAATATATATATATATATATAAGTTAACCTGGATGTACAAAAGTTTTACGCTTTGAAAGCTATGAAGAAAATAAATAAATAATACTTTGCCAAATTCATTTTAATTTCGCTTATTGTCCTCTGGTATATCATTAAGATAAAATTTATTCGAGAAAACTCATACCTCATATCTTAAACGTTTCGCCGTATTTTATCGATCCTTATAAAAACGCAGTTTTTCAAAATAAAGATTAAAACATTAAAGTTAGGATACAATATTTAGCTTGTGTTTGTATGATGTTCACATCTTGAATGTAAAAAAAATAAAATAACATAACTTTATATGTATATAAAATAATCTTTCATACCGTTTTAGATAAATCAGTTAATTTATCTTAATTAAAAATATAGTAAAATTGGATTATTTATCTTGGTTTTCTGATTATCACTTACATTGTGTCATTTGGTACTTTGGCAATATGAAATATTTTTATAGTCCTTAATTGAAGATTTTACTTTTAATTTTTACAGATTAGAAATCGGTACTTACACCTGTGAAGTGAAGCGTCGATGTATCAATTATTAATAAATATTTAAGGATATTTTAATTCTTTCTATAAACTATCAATTTATTTTCTTTAATTCATTTCTCTTAATTTCTGAATTTTCCTGTTTATATAATTTTCGAGTTTAATTAATTAAATTCTGTTTGGATTACTTTCGGTCGATGGTTAGATTTTCGTTATTAATACACTAAGTTGACAATATTGATTTGTCATATCTGTAAGTAGATATATTATCTTTAAAACGTGGTAAATATTCAATTTAATCAGCATAAAACAGAATATAAATACATTTAGTTATACGGTTACATGAGCTTGTGTCATACATTTTAATTAAGTGTTAATTAATTCAATTTAAAAAAAGTGGGTGTACTTAACTACGAGGAATATTCACGCTTTTTTCAATTTCAGGTGCTTTTTAAATATTGCTAGACTAAACTACTTTAAAGTGTCCTCTTCCCGTTTGAAGCAAATATTATTATTAAATTAATATGAACCGTCGCTCCCTGGGGGTCTAGGTGGGGCGGGTCCGGCTGAGAAGGATTGCCTTTTTTTTTTATTAAGATCTGAAGATGGGGAAATCTGAAACGTTGTACAAACAAATAGAGAATTTTAATACTATTCTAATGAAAAAATATTTTTCACCCCAACATCTTATTAAAAATAATATAAATATAATCTCAAACTTTAAAAATTTAATATAATATTAAGAATAATTTTAAACATAATTATTATATGCATTGTGGCCCATCAAATAAAGGATATTTGTCTAAAGCCATTATCGTAGTGAGAGCCCATATAGCCCCAGGTCAAATTTCCCTAGCTGTCAAGTCGTATTAAGATCTTTCTTTTCTTCTTCCCCAGTCTTCTCAGCGATGCCAGTGGGCCGTCTCATTTCCCTGTTCAACAGCCCGTTCCTGAGGGAAATTACTGAGACAGTTTTTTTTTTTTTATATCTGAACCTTTTCAATACGGTTGTTCCTGGCAGGATACAAAGGCGAAGGTTTATTATTAATTATACAATATTTTATAGATATGATTATTTCATCACGGATTTTGCCCCGTCATGATTAGTTTTAAATTAGATTGTTGTTGATAAAACACTGTATATTGTTTGAATACCATAATTGGATACAATTTAATTAATAAGGTTTACGAATTATATTTGATATGAATGAATTCTCACATCCATTATCCCTATTGCCCATGAGTGGTAGTTAGTATTATATTCTAATTAAAAAATGTACCATAAAAAAATCTTTTTTCCTTTTATATTATTTAGATTCTTATATTTATAATACATTATGAAATTTAATCTCGGTGAGATTGTTAATATTGAACCGATCGCATCACACAATAGGGAGGTTCATTAGAAGCAACCCAACCCCCATTCTCACTCCGTCCTATTGTCTCGCCATGGAAGAGTCTTATCTCGAACACTGTTGGAAATTTAATAGAGACTATCTAACTGTTACTGCACCAAATTTTATAAATTTTTATCTTAATATTTTTTTTCTTTTAAACGGAATCTATAAACTCACCGATTACACAGAGGCGATAAGAAAATAATTATCATTTAAAAGAGGAACACCCGTTATCAAATTTTTGAAATAAATATGTCAATATATCAGTTTGTATTACCATTTTTTATCCTCTTTTTTTATAAACTATTATTTATTGATGAAGATAGAATATAAAAATGTACAGGTGAAAATTTATAAAATCTACTCATTTCCGATGTTTGAAATTAATTTAAATATATTAATAACCTACTATATGTTTTTAATCAAATATTTTATTACTATAAATTTACTTAGTGCGGTTTATTACTACCTCTACGAAAAAAGCTCTATTTAGTTAAATTTCATAAATTAAGCTCAATGTAGTTGAGCTTAATTTATGGAAATAACTGTGCCAATTAAATATAGTCAATATCTTGTTAGCTTATGATCGATTTTCTAATATAAAAAATTCATATTGCTGCAGTGAGTCCATAAAGAGTGACATAATTCATTAGGAGGGGAAAAAATGATCTAAGAAAGCTCTACCATATTTCTTACTACCCAATTATGAATATATCATACCATCTTCTTCCAATTGTGAATTGTTTCGACCGATTTGAATTCGGGGTTTGAATTATTATTTAAATTTGGGAATACAAAGTATCAGTATCAGCAAAACTCACAATTAAGAAATAAATAAATAAAAAACAACAAACAGAGTAAAATAAATATATAACTACCGTATGGTTTACATGTTTTTATAAAGTTGATATGAATAATGAGTAGATTTGTGAAGTAGAAATTTAATATATTCCTGAATAATCACAAACCGGGTTAAAATAAAACCGCTTATCGTAAAAATAATTCACACGCAAAAGTATCATATAAAATAAGATGATGAATGGTTTTGGTTAATGCTGCAAATTTTTAAAAGGGTAGTGTCAAATCAATATCCCAAAATATGACAAATTTGTCTACTATTTTACAATTTTAGGCAGCATAGCTATTTTTACTCCAAGAAAAACCTACGACCGTTAATGATTTATTTAGCCATACCGCCTAAATGCATTAGGTTACAACAATACACAGCATACCAATCAATCCGTGATCAGACATATATACAATACATTATTCACATGATGTAACAAGAATATTTTCCCCTACATTTTCCTTTTGCAATCAAACCTCGTCTACACACTAAACACAATTTTTTTTTTTTTTTATCAACATTGGATTCCATTTGACAGTTATTTTTTTTCTTTTATTCTCCCAACCCTCCCCTCCCCAGTGATCTGCTACCCACGTTCGATCTTTTAAGCAAATTACACGAATTTATTATCAATCAATATATCATAAATCAATGACATAATAGTCACCGCAGTAGATTAGTTTACAAAAAAAAAAAAAGAATAAGAAAGAAGTTACTTGAAAGAAATACTTCACTGAATAGATAAGTTAAAATAAATGATTTAATGAATAAATAAGTTATGGGAATAAAGTTAAAAAAAAAAAAAAAAAAAAAAAAAAATTGTTTGTCGCGCTACAGCAATGTAGAAAAGTTGAATTTTTTTGTTCTCGAACAAATCATTTTTTTTTATTACTATTATTTGTTTCAATATTTCAAAGGAACATCATGATTTTCATCCAATAACCCCTCGTCATTTGCAAGAGCGATACCAGTGAAGCGAAAAAACTACCCCTAGAGGTAAGCGATTGCAGTTGTTTGACGAGCCTAACAAGCGCTCCATGCTCCACCGCTTGCCCAGTTTGTTTGCCGTGCGAGGGGAACGATCCCATTATCGTATTGCTGGGGGTCCGGATGAGAGTATTAGCTAACTCTGATTTAAGGGGTAGATGAGGGCTCTAGCCGATGATAAACTATATGGGAGTTAGTCATATCTCCCCCTACTAGCCCATATTGGCCATCCTATTATATCATCCCTGGGATTTTAGCCAACGGTATTGGGATTTATTAATTTATGGGAGGGCGGTTAATTGGGGATACATGCCTTGTCATTTCAACATGAAATAGTTAACGTCAGTTTATTGTTAATGTTCCTCTCTTTTCTGTTATTAACATTTTTTTTTTTATTTTGGAAATGGTTTACCTAATTATTATCAGTTTTTTTGTTCCTATCAGTACAATATTAGTTTCAAATAAAACGGTCTTTCCTTTTTTATATTAAATATTAATCTAAACATTTAAGATTCATCAGTTTCTTACAGTTTAATGACATTTTTATAGACTATAATAAATTGTGACTACTACTATGTTTTTTTATTAATACGTGGTTTTATAACTATCTCAGCCTTTGGTTGGTGGGCTATTTAAAAAATCGAAGAGGACAAAACTCACTCACTGTAAATGAATTAAAATTTTTTAGATCAAAATTATTCGTGCTCAGAAAAAATGTCATTTTAATTCAGAGTTTTTTTTAACGTAATTAAAATATAAATCTTACCCATTATTTTACTCCAGAAACAATTAGTGAAAAAATAAACTAAACTAAATAGCTTATTGCAAAAATCATTATAATACAGGTTTAGTAATATACGGACATTAACAAATAGAAATGTAAAAATATGGGTTAGCCAGTAGCATACAGCACTGTGAACACATCATTTGTCACTGGAATTCAAACATTATAGGAGAGATGAGACGAGTTTGTCCCTGAATGGTGCTACTATTTTGAAAACAAACAGTTGATAGTCCATAATTATAAATTATGAACCAACTTAATTCTCACTCCTTCCTCATTTCACTGTTGAATTACATAAGTAAATACTCAATTTATATTATTTAATATTGAAACGATTAGTTTAATTCTTGAAATAATATAATTCACTGATACATACTTCACATTTGACATTTTTTATATACGGAGGGTGATAGAGGTAACCAACCTATTCTTACCATTTTAGAGGGTCATTAAATGATGCCGACACGAAATAAAATTCAACCATTCTGGTTGTAATCTAACCTGTGCTGCTGCAGACTCGAGGTAGCTAAGATAGTGACGAATATCTATTGTTGAAATTAAATAACATAAAATTTTTTTACCACTTTAGGATTATTACACATTTTCATTTGACTATTTTTACATTACTTGATGTATGATTAAAAAAAAAATGTATTCAAACTGCTCTTGTGTACACCTACATTATATGATACAAAATCCCATATTCGTGAGCTACAAAACTGTGTTTCCTTCGTGAGGAGATTAATATGCTTAAAAAAATAAAAAGATCATTAAGTGTGCTTTTATTTGGAAAGAAATATTCATTTAAACTGTAGTGTCTTTTATACAGGCTGATAGTGTAGATATTATGTATAAGAGTGTAAATGTTTGTTTGTTAGTTTTGAAAGGGCGTTTAACAGCCTGGTTTAACAGCCTAAGCCGTACCTCCTGGGGTGCCGATAGATCTAGCCTTCTTAAACTTTATCAGAT
>NW_027113993.1:1529274-1543758 GCF_000696795.3 Halyomorpha halys
TCCATAATCAAGTTTGGAGCGGATTAAGGCTATGTATATTTTCAACATCATTGATCTATCAGCTCCCCATGATGTTTTGCCGAGGACTTTTAAGATTTTAATTTTATCTATGCATCTGTTTCTAAGTGTACTGATGTCATTGTTCCAAGAAAGACGCCTATCGAATATGAGGCCTAAAAATCTACAATGTTCGAGATACGGTAACGTAGAATCTCCTAAGGTGAGTTCTGGGGATGGAGGTGTTATTCTTTTCCTACTGAAATGAAGACATTTAGTTTTTTCGGTTGAGAAGGTAAGACCTGAGCTATTTGACCAGTTTTTTAATCGATTAAGAGCTTCTTGTAATTTTATTTTTACTTGGTTTATATCGTTTGAGCGGCACATAATCGCTAGATCGTCCACATAGAGCATCACCTTTATTCCTCTCGGCATGTTTCTTCCTAAGTCATTGATGGCCAGGGCAAACAAAGTTGTGCTGAGAACACAGAGTGTAAATGTAACTAGTAATTATTTTTATTTTATTATTATTATTTTTGCTCTTTTAATATACATAGTTTGATTTTTATCCTTCTTTTTATATGTATTTAGAGGATATTTTATGTTATTTTTTATTATTTCTTTTTTTTAATTTAGTATGGATGTGACCAGTTATCTCTATTACCTATTGCCCAACAACGTAGTGGCAGATTGTAATATTTATCAATAAAAAATGTATTGAAATCATATAAAAAAAAAGTTAAATTTGTTGTAATATTAATATTATACAGGTTACCCCAATATCATCATGTTAATGTATACTTTGATGAAGAAAAACCATTATTTTTCTCTCCCTTCTACGGACCAGATGGTACACATTTACTTAGAATGTGCTGATTTTCAGTAAAAAAAAAATTTTAACTTCTCTTGGCCTTTATTTTATCCCTTCGCAGTCACTTCACTGCGAACTAACGAACCGAAAACATGGAAGGAAGAAAATGCTGTTCAATTTATCCTATTTAATTACATCAGGAAAGTGTGAACCTTTGTTTGCATTTTTTATTCGTTAACGATGGGACGTTGATTACTAACCATATGTGCGGAAGATGCAATACTCACAACACTTCATGTTTCCGCAGACCTTTCACTGATTTTAGATTATTCCATATGTTCAGGCCACTTTTGATCATTACCTTAATTTTATAAATTTATATTAATTAAATTCCGAACTCACTTTTCTCTCTTCACATACCTTTATTTTCCCATTAATTTTACTCCTTACAGCCTTGAATCATGTACAATTGAAATTTTTTTTAATTTATTGTAATATATGCTAACAATAGCATAGAAATCTTAAAACCAAGATATTGTTGGCTGAGGTAATTGCTAGCTGCTGCACTGGCAACCTCTTTGGATTATAGATAAGTGAGGACAGAGACTGTTCTACTTACCTTTCAGCAGTGTGTGTACAGTGTTCCATTTTATTTTATTTTTCTTTACCTATCTTCAGTTCTATCTCTCCTCTAACTTCATCATATCTATTATCTTCATCAATTTCTCTTACCTGGATATTTATATTTTTCATATCTATATGTATCTTTTTCATATTCACCTCCAAGTATCTCATCTTTTTTCATTCATATTATTTTTTTCTATAGCTCACAATGTAATAATAAAAAAATAATACTAACATTAATTGAAACCATTAGTAGTAACTTGTGATCACCACTTAATCAACTATAGTTATTTATTAATGTTTTTTTTTTTAATCAACTGTTAAAAAATATACATAATATAAGTTATATCAACCATGTAAGCCCCACCAGGCCGATCTGGTATAAAAATAAAATAATGATGATGATGAAATGCTTTTTTGTTTTAATCCAGAGCTCTTAAGGTTAGTATTATTTTGTAGAATTCTATATTCAACTAGTATCTTCTTAATGTTCATTTCTTTTACTTGTTACATTTTCTACTCATTTTTTCTTTAAAATAAGTTTTATTTTTCTGTTCTATCAAGCATTTTATCATTTATCATTTCTCTGTAGTTTTCTTATCTTATATTTTTTTTCTATCATCTATATCACCCATTTATGATTGGAGAAGTTTGTCGGGAGGTGCCGCCTACCTTCTACGCCATAACCCCTGATGAAGACCTGAAACTCAGGCCGAAACGTCGGCATAAAATAAATAAATATGGTTTTGTTTATTTATGTTGTTCTTTGCTGACCACACCTCCCGACAAACTTCTCTAATCATTAATCTACGGTCAACTATCTACACCTCATTATCACCCATTTATATTTAAAATATTGTTTTTCTTTATTATTTTATTAGCCATATCATATTGAAAGTTCACATTTTTCTTTCTTTTTTCTCTTTCACATATTATTTTATTTTCTCATTTACAGGAATATTTTAAATCCCCAAATTATCAGTAGAACCTAGCTTAATCTGGGCATAGTGCAAGGGCATTCCTAGGACAACCAGGCTATGTACCCAACATCATAATTAAAATGGTACTGTACTTATGAAAAATGTATCTCTGATATATAGTTCATAGTCGTGAATCAACTTTGTACAGAAAACAAAAAATTAACTTTAGGAATAGAGCTTGTTATTGTTATTGTTGCTTAATTTTTGTTTATTAAATAGTTGAAAAGTTAATCAATTCATTAATGCTCAAAACTCATGAAAAAAATATTAGTGATTGGAGACAAATGTTGATACTCTCAAAATGCACTGACCCCGACCCAATTAAGATGCAAATTTTTAATCGTGAAACTCTTTTTTGGAGGGATTGTAAACCTATGAATAGTTGATACCCCCTTAGAAGGCACTAACATCATCTCGATTCACAAACAAATCTTTAAACATTAAACTTGATACGGAGGGGTCATGGAGATGCGCAAATTCTGAAAATCACCGAGCCCTAAACAAAATGGCGCTAGTGGGAAAAAAAAGTTGAAATTCCCCTAAAGAAGAACTACTAAAACCAACTTAATTAACATATAAATCTTTCAACCCTTTAACTCATTTAGGCGGGGTTGTGTATTTAATTCTGGATAGGATGTAATTTAGGCCAAACTTCAGCCTATTTTTATGGTATTTTTCTTTCTACAGAACCACACTTCGTATCGAATTTCAGAACGTTTCATTTCGAGGTGACTAAATGAAGTGGGGAAGAGGTGAAAATAGTTACATATATTAGGGTGTTCAAGGGGTTATGAAACTATATAATGTATACCTACCTTCAATGATGGATACATTGCAAAAATCTATTACATTCGGGCAATAAACAATGAAAAATTAGATTTACCATCCAAAAATTAAAAATAATATTTCATTAATTAAGATGCGACCATAAACTTAGAACCTATTTCCTGGCTTCAGGAAAGTTGATTTTTATTGTGAATCATAACAGTAGGAAATCAATTCTTTAATTGTTAGAATTTGCAGGAATAAAAATCTAAGAGCACCCATCTCTACTAACTTTACTGATTTCAGTGATTAAATCGAATCTGTGATCACGTTACGCATTCAATAAATTTAATAAATTGGTTATTTGATTATTAGGTTGTTTAAATTACATTTAGTTAAATTTATAAAAATCTATTTCAGACACGTATGTTCATGGGCGATGGTGGTGTAATGGTGAGCATAGTTGCCTTCCAAGCAGTTGATCCGGGTTCGATTCCCGGCCATCGCACTCAATTTTTTTATACTCCCTTATCAAAAATTATTTATGACGTAAATTATTTGATTTCATTTCGGAAATTTATTGGTTGTTTTAATAAATAAAATAAATTATCAAAATTATTGCAGCACGGAATAACTGCACATAATAATCTATCAATTATTTTTTAACATTCCTGATTTTTTGAAGATTCCTTAACATGTTATGAATATAATTTCTAGTTTTGATAAATACAGAAAAACTTGCTTAAGAATGTAACTTTTACTTTATTTATTAAATTCAAATTTATCAAACTTTGAAGAAACTCTTTGCAAAAGAAATGTAATTTTGTTATATACTAACTTGCTAGGAGGTACTCATTTTACAGGATATCACGTATGATAACTTGAATGTTTTAGTATTAATTTTTTTTCGGCCAAATCTGTTTTTAAGCGGCTTAATTTGAATTTGTTCTCTAATGGATTAATGGAATTCCCACTTTATGTAAATAAAAATTCCTGAAACAATCCCTTGTTCACACGTTATGGGGAAGAATTTAAATCGTAGTTAAAACGCATTTTGCACTTTTTTTGTACACTTATATTTCTTCCAAGTCAGCCCAATTTTGGTAAACGTTGAGAACAAGTGTAAAATGGATCTGTCATCAATTTCATCCAATTCTGTCTATTACTTTTTCTTAACGATGCTCAGAAGTATTTTGCTTGATTCACTTGTTTCTTCCATAGATTTAGTTCTCGAACAATAAGCAACTTAAAATGTGTTCTTGAACCTTGAAATATAGATAATTATTAACCTGACTAATTAACTAATTTACTTGCATTAATACAATCCATTTTTATAAGCTGTTTTTATATACTTTAAAGGATTATAGATATTGTAACATGAAGATAGAAATTATTGATTGAAAAAAAAACAAAAAAAAAAACACGAAGCTGTACAAATGATGAATAAGCTATACTGACTTATGGACATGGCAGATTTGTTTTTTATGGTAAGATGAATTGATCTAATAAATTTATATTCATGATATATTGATAAGAATATTTCCTATACATATATCAAGTTTTGAATGCTATTTATTGTTTAGCAAATGTATCGTCGTTTAAGCTGTGATATCTTAAATCGTAAATACGTGATATCGTGAAATAAAAATCTCTTATGCAATTAACAAAAAATGGGGAATCATCCTTCATTCAAGAGACATCTTTGAGTAAAACAAAAATATAAAGGTATCCTACAGTACGATGATTGGAACGAGATAATGCATCTATCTTTTTATTATGTTTTGGGTATCGTTATTTGTGTTTTGTAAGCATTACTTTTTAGATTGATTGTTGATTTTTTCAGACTTGGAAATACCAAAATCTTAAGCGAATATATGAGTCGAATTTGTATTGAGTTTCTTTTATTTTTTTAAGCTTCGGGTTAGCCACTTCTCTTACTTAACCGGGTCTATCTTGTTCCGGCTACTTCGAATAAGTGAGGTTATGCTAAAATGTATTACATTTGCTAATGGATAATATAACAAAATTGGTCAATTTAGATTAGGCTAACTGAAATAAATATTTTTATAAATTATAATGAAAGGTAGTAAGACAAAAATATGTATTTTCATTGTCATTAAATAGATTTTTTTTTAAATATAATTTGATTATATCAACTTATTCCAATATTTGGAGAAGATGGTGAGAATTGAGCAACCCGAAGCTGAGTCTCAGGTAGATTTTCCTGGATCGAAAATGGGACAGGCTTGATGATACTATACCATATAGCCGGGGGCAGCTATAACTCATTGGCGATGTAATTTGGCCTCATAAACGCTCTCTCCTGTCGGCTCTAGCCAAGAAATGAAACCAGCCACCAACTGAATTCACCAACTTATTCCCTGCCGACATTGCTCTACCATTTATGATAGCTAATAACTGCCATCGATCCTGATTGCATGTGTATAAAAATAACTCAACAAGCCATAAATATGCCATATTTTAATTTCTATGTTTCAATTTAAAACACATTAAATGATAATGGAAGTAGGGGCTACTATCCAGTATTTACCCTGAGCAGTATTATTCTTTGTTTATGCTAAAATAGTAGTTGTTAAACAAGGACTCATAGACGCTAGACCTCGGAGAATATTTGGAGGGGTGGGGCAAATTTTACTTTAACATAGTAACAGCATTATATGCACATGTAAAGGGATATAGAATGCCAAACATAAAGGAGCAGCCCCGTAATCAGTTATTCATTTTGCACATTCCATTCACATTCAAAAATGAGTGAATCGTTTTTAGGAGGTTTTCGTTCTAAGGAAGTCTTGAGATTAATGTTAGAAGGAGAAAAATGGAAGGAGGAGCAGAATATCTATCATATACTACAAAACTGATAAAGATCCAAATTATTTATCAGAAAAATATAAATGATAAACAATAATGGACAAGAAAACATGGAATAATATCCATCTTAACAACAAATTAGAGAGAATAGACTCCATTATTAACACATCCCTTCCTTGTATAAAGTATACTTCATAAGAAAAATAAATAATTAACAGCATTTCCTGGAAACATTTTACTTTGAGATTCCTGATAGAGTTCATTTAAAAAAAAATTAAACTTAAGTTGAAAAAAAAAATTCTCAGAAAGGTTTAAAAAAAATACATTGAAAGTAAGAAAAAGTTATTATTAGAATAATTTTACGGGACAGTTAAGATTTTAGGATCAATAAAATAAATTATCAAAGGTTTTGTTTGACATTCTTGAAAACTTTTCAGCTAAATAATGTTGAATTTCAGATACATAAAATTACATTTTTTATTAAAGACGTACATTTTGCGGATTGTTAGCATACACTTGGAATTGAGGGGAATTAGAAATCTATAATTTATCGATATCCATTTCATTTTAATTTATTCTGATTATTTCATCTACTTATTAAATATATAGAATGCCTGAAAATGTTAAATGTAGTGTTAAATACTCTTTATATCCTACAATATAACCCAAAGAATATGTTGCGTACATGTGGCAGGGTTGATGCAATAAGAAAATAATGAAGAAAAGAGGAGAAAAAAATGTGTGCAAAAATATACCTGTCTTATACTATACCCCTACGTATAGCTTATGTAATTGTCGCATTAAGGGATACATACAATTAATATTTTGCAATAGATTGCTTATTTTGTTAGACAAAAGTAATACCCTATATCTGATAACTGTCATGGAACATTTTGGAATAAGATTCCAATGATAAGATCACATCAATAAGGATTACTATAAATTAATTGATATCAATAAAGCTCCAATGGAAGCGAGTTTTCATAATAATTCAATTTTCATTTCAAAAATACACTTTGAGAGCATTAGAACTTTCAAATTTTTGTTCTGTTATAATTTTTTCTGTGGTATTATATAAATATTGTTATTTTTACATAAACCTCGAGATTAGACATTTTTTTTCACCGAAATAAACGGTAATTATCTAGTCATATTGTGGGATATTAATACTTCGGTGTGCTCTCTTTTTTCGATTGGAATAGAACCTAGAAAAATACGTTTCAAGACATATTCTAAGAACCATATTCATGCTAATTGTCAATCATCCATTTGATAAGAGCTAATGAAAATATGAAGTGAAAAAAAAATGAGAGTGCCAGTAGTATAAATCCATGAGTTCCTCTAAAAGTAATATTCTAGTTTTGTTGGTACATTCAACAACAGATCCTGATTTCATGGGCGCTACCTGCGCAAATAATTGGTTCCTTTGTAAGTCAAGATTTGTTGACTGAAAGATAGAAAAAGATGTTCGCATTCATTGTTTTTCACATTGTCGTGACCTTATTCTTACATGCTTTCACTGAAGACGTTCTCTTGGTCCTTGCTTTCTAGACCTAGACTTTCACCTCGACTAGCAGCATCTCAAAATGTTGAGAATATAATATTTGTTTTCATTATTTTCAGTTGGACAATGAACATTAGTTTTTATCCAACAGTATTAGAATGCTATATTTTCGGTATATATAAGATTTATTAAATGCTAAATCCTGAAATCTGAACTATACTGTAAAATTATTCTGATCATTTGAAATTATGATCAACTTTTTCTTATACCTTTTATTATTTTCCTCATAGCAATCCCCTTTTATTATTTCTTATTATCTCATATTATTTAGTGTCACATTTTTTTTGTTATTCTTAAAATGAAAGCTTCATTCAAAATCTTTTAAAAATTTTTATATTTAGATTGAAATTATTATTTTAAATTATTATCTATTTTTTAATTTTTTTTTAATGAATTTATTGCTGAAATCTCAAAGTAAAATACTAAGATTGTGCCAGACATTAGTGTAAGCGATGGTGGTGTAATGGTGAGCATAGTTGCCTTCCAAGCAGTTGATCCGGGTTCGATTCCCGGCCATCGCACTCAATTTTTTAAAACAAAATCATTAAAATTAATATTTACATAATCTTTAAATTAATTAATCTATCTAATAGAGTACATTATTTTGTTTGTTAAATATTTTTATATATTATTTATTTTTTCGTGAAAAAAAATGAAGGAACTCAATGAATAATAACTTTGGCATTTTACCCTTCAGCCTCTGATCAACTTATTATTGATTGTGTGACTATATTATTAATAAAATATCTACCTTTTTCAGAGGCAAATAATAAAATGTTGTTAATATTGCCTACGAAACTAAATAAAATTGTATTAATATTTTTATTGGAAAAGCAATATGAGTAGCATTTTGCTACGTACTGGTATAATTAGCATATGGCAAAATTTTTATAGCAAATATTATTAATAATGTTCCCTTTGGTTTAAACCCACCTTTACTGATTGAAACTAGACCCTAAAGTAAATTTTACTCTAGAAGATGAAATCCAAAACAATCGGTGTAGGATCTATTTGTACACTAACATATAGTTCGTTATAAACTTTTCATATACTGGATTAATTCACATGCTGTATTTTTTTTCAAAATGTTCCGTGTTGTAAGAAGGTTAAAAGCCATTTTTTAAATTTCAAAGCTCTGATAAATCCTCGATTTATCCGGTAAAAAAAAGGTTAGTAAACTGTGTGGAGACCCTAGATATTTTATTTATCATTTTTATTATTATATATTCTGATTACATATTGTTACCAATATGTACAAAATAAGATATAATAAATAATTAATTCAATTAGTAATTTTATCTATAATAATGTTTTAAAGTACGATTGAAACGAATTTTTCCTTATCTTTCATTAAAATAATTTTATTAGCTAACTTTACTAGGGACCTCTTTAGATTTTTACTTTTTTTTTTTGTAAATATTCAAACTCATTCAGAAATATTTTAATCTTATTTACCCAAAGAAAAAACAATTAGTTTATAATTAATTTGAAACCTCTATTGAGCATATAGAGAAAAAAAACAATATAAAAAAATGGCGTTTTATCCATAATTGATTTAATTTGGCAATATGCATCCATGGCACAGCGTGCTTTTGTATCGTTACTAGATTTAGAAAGAGGCTTGAGTTTTGTTTAAAATAAAAAAAAAAAAATCATAAATGTCGCTTCTTAAAAAATATTCTGTTCGGTTCCTTATCGCAGATGTGGGTAACTAAAGTAACAAAACTTATAATGTGCTTAATTTTAACTAAATACATTTATTGATATACAATTTTCAATTATGTTCATTTAATCTATATACCTCTTTACATTTAGTAATAGTGAAGGATTGCATGCTCTGCCGGTTTGATATATAATGTAATCTTCCATGTTATCTTATAACTCTTGTACAATAAATGAATCCTGCTCTTGTTGCAGGCGGAGACAAGGACTGCCCGTCTCCCCAGCTGAGCCTGAACGGGGTGCGGGTGGTGGCCCGGCCGGCAGCCAGCCCTAACTACTCCCAGCTGGGCGAGGTGCGGTTCATCGCCGAACTCCCGGCACCTCAGCCCTTCCCGCCAGAGCGGAGGCTCTGCAAGATCAAATGTGTCTCCGGCAATTGGGTAGGCCCCCTCTGCCAACATGACCCGGGTAAGTTTTCTTCACTTTTTTTTTATCATTTCAGATGGTGTTTCTTCTAAATATGACCTCTCCGAAGTTTTGGAGCATCATAAAAACTATAATAATTCAGAAATATGTGTTTAAATAATACATAAAAATATTAAAAAAAAAAAAGCAAATTAAAATTTGAAAAATATATAATAAATAATGCTAAAAAAAAGAGCGGTGAGAGAAAAAGATTAGACGTCCAAAAACTACTTTTCAATTCACTTTCAAATTGGAAATCATCGAACTCGATTTTTGGAACACGAAAACTTGAAATTCCTGAAAAAACAAAAAAAAAGCGCGTAACAAATCGTGAATTGAGAAAAAAAAAATGTGAGACCTCAAAAGACAATTTTCGTGCATAAAATTAATTTACACCCAAATATCAAACGCTCTGACACTGGAGAGATAGAGACTATCAAAACTTTATAATGTTTCTTTATACAGTGGAAAATTTTGACTGAACCACCATTTGGCTTCACTTTTCCTTTCAGCTTACTCCCTCTTTTATACTCCTTCCAACATGAGCAATATTTGCAATTACCTACTCCATATATTCAAAGATATCGCAATTCAAAGAATTATTTTTCAACTTTTCATTTGGTATAAATTTTTTTTTTTCCGCGTAGATATTGATTTTGTGTGAAATTAATAATATTCTCAATATGTATACTTGATCAACATCATAAAATTGTAATAATTAATTAGACAAACTGGCAACAATTAGGAAGGACATTGAAATAACCAGCTAAAATAGTAGAAATATGCTAGGAATATCTAATATTATTAATAAGCTCAGAAGTTTTGATGTTAGTTCAATGTGCGGTATGTGATATTAACGCTGGTAAGACTAAAACTGCTAAAGTACAACATAGTTTGAGAACACCATTGTTACACGCTGTCCTCCCAACTAACATTTGCTTAATTAACCGTTGGTTTAATGATAAATTTCACTTACGTCATGTTACCAAGTTTATCTGTTAGGCGAGTCTTGCGGTTATGGTAAGCTAGTATACCATTGATTAATTGCTTGTCTTATTTCCATAAAAAACCTAACGTTATAATAAATTTATACATTGGAAATTTTTTCTCGCTTAAGAGGAACCTTTGTTGAAAGATAAATTTTCTGTTTTATAACGGAGGGGTACGGTCCGCTTGCGGCATTTGAAACAAAAAAGAAAGAGAACAAACAAAAGGGACCATTTGGACGACAGCCCTTGTTTTCTTTTCACGATAATTGAATTAACTAAGGTGTATGTTTGAAAATTAAATTTAATTTTAATTTAACTTTTTTTTACCTAGAGGTGTTAGATTTTTTTTGCAGCTCTTTTGTTTATTTAGAGTTTCTAAAATCGATTGTAAAATTTTTAATTTGTAACGAGTGTCTAAGGTAACGTAAAAAAAAAAAAATTACGATCTGTGATTCATGAATTCTGAGAGCCTCCTTTATGTGTTTATAAATTAAATCTAAAATACTGGCGACATTAAAAGTTTTTCACGCAGTTATTTTAGGAATTATTCACTTGAAAAGACAAATATTTCACGATATACATTGACAACACGTAGGCAAACGATTGTAATAGAAAAAACATCCACATTTGTCGAATTTAAATTGTATGACTAAAAAGTATTATAGTTCAGGAAACAAAGCTAATCTGAGTAGTTCTGATTCTTTGGTATGTTGTCTGGGTTTGAAATTAAAAAGAAAAAAAAAACTAAATTTGTGACGACTAATAGTTTATTTTATTCAAGAAAGAAGTTATATTTAATTTTTCATTTGCAAGCTTTCTACTAAACGGAAAACATCAAGCACAAAATTTGTAAAGTATAATGGCTAAAATATGAGCCCACTAGTAGCTCTTTGACTTACGTATTACCTTAGGTACAGTTTTTCGAAAAACATGATTTTCATTTCCAAAAACAAACTAAAAATCACCATCTTGTGATTCCTTTTTGGAAAAATTCATGAAAATTACTACCCTCACAAAATACATTATAAGTGAATTTAATGGTTTTGTTTTGATCACTAATTGACGTATGTTACCTGCAATAGTCTTATTTATATTATTATTTTATTTTATGGAAGATAATACAATTTGTCGAAATTGAGGCCACTGAGTAATAGTTTAAATACTCATCCATATAATATATACAGAAATAGAAGAAAAAAGAGAAAAAAGGAAAAGAAATGTACATGCTAACAATAGTACTCATTGAATTAAAAGAAAACAAAATTAAATTTAAAATAATAATAATAATAAAGAAATATGTAAATGAAAGGAAATACTATCATGGTTTATATAAATAAAAATATTAATCTTTTCCAAAATAAAATTGATCACATAAAAAAAAAATATATGTGGGTCTCTGAGTAATAAAACATGGTTTTCAGATATATAAAACTTTTTCTAAGAAAACTCAATTAATGTCAAACTCTTTCATAAACATATGCTACTCTGGAGAGACATAAATACCTAATGTCATTTAAATTTCACTAACTGAACTGACATTCTATTTCAAAATAATTAAATCGTAATGTTATTAAAATAGATTTTTAATACGATAACAGCATTAAAGAACAAAATAGTATGTTTGCTAAAGATATAAATAAAATACAACATAATACATTAGTATCAATTCTATATTATTCAAATGAAACAGAAAAATATACGGTTTCGAAGCGAACAATTTCACTAATTTTGTAGCTTTGGTGTACTGGAATGGTTATTTTGAAATGATAAATATCTTAAATTAGTTTTACAATTAAATTATAAATGCCAAGAGAGTTTTAGTGCTCAACATATTTCTAGTAAATCTTCAATACATATTACAATATACACATATATTAGTATTACTATGTATTTATATTACATTGCTGTCGGTATGAGCACAAATACTGTTCAAAATATTCAAGATATTTTTTTTTCCTTTTCAAGAAAACCTCTTTCTTAAACCTTCTTTTTTACATAAAAGTAATAAGCCCAAAAAGAAATGAACTCCGAAGAAATTCTTCTTAGAAGCCTTTTTGTTCCGGCTTTTTTGTCCCTGTTAGTCTTATTTTCCATTTGATTCAACTTTACTCTGAGACTTTAGACTGTGAATTTTAGTATAGAAGGTTTGTTTGATTTAATTAATGTTTTTTACGATGTCAATGTTCTGTTCGTTATCAATAGTGTCCTGTTGTTAGACACTAATGTTACGGAAATGCTAAAAAAAAAAAGTTTATTTGTTGTATTAATAAACCGTTAAATTCCTCTTGAATCGAACTCTTACAAACCCAAAATCCTTCGTAAACATACTCTATAAAAATCTTAATGTTCCACTTGTAACCGATATCAATCCTTCCATTATAAACTGCCTAGCCATCTAACCCACAAGTTTCTAACTTTGCTTCCTCTTTCATTACTGACAATCCTCCGAGGTGCCTGAAAAGAAGATGGTAAAATCAAATGTACTAGATATATTTTTATGTAAATATATAGAGATAAGCCGTGTATCTGTATTTCAGTATGATATGCACCCTGCGAGCTATTGATTAGCAAAAAGTAAATCATGTTATTCTTTCGTGATATATTTCCCTGGCCCAATAAAACGCGAAAGTGAAATATTGGAGCAGCTTTATAACAACTTTTTCATATTCACTGACAAATAGTATAACAGCTTATACAATGCAGTTGATGAACAAATTAAAATGCATTTAAAGTTAGTAAAAATCTATCTTGAAAACGTGTCCGAAAATCAGACTCTCAAATGTTGGTTCTGGAAATTTATTTTGTTAATGAGCCTATATCTCGAAAACGTAACGAGTGATAAAAAAAATAAAAAATAATTTTGAACCCATACATCGCTGGATGCACCTGATACTGATAAACCTAGTATGCATTTCACGCACCCTTTCTTCCCCCTTAGACTAGGCCTACGACAACAAGTCGATTGCGTCACACTTATAAGATAAAAATTATATCTTATATACAGGTAAGTTGGCTCCCCCTTTTATATAAGATAAAAAGAAAGTTGTCTAAAAGAACCATCATTTAGTCATATATATGTTTATTTATTTCCATACATAAGTACTTCTTTATATAAAGGTTCTTATAATCTATATTGTATATACTAAGGCACATTTTATTTATTTTACTGTTTAAAATTAATTATATTTCTTATTTTCAAGATTTTTCTACTCACCAAATTTTATATCAACTCTACTCCACTCTATATTTAATTATCAAGAGTTGTCTCTATAAGATTTTTCGAATATTAATTAAAAGTTGTAAAAGAAAAAAAAAATGTCTTCTTGAGAAAGACAGAGACATCAAAGGTTGATTATCGCTAAAGGAACTGTTTTGTCATTAACATGAACGTAATCAGGCGACACTTACAAGATGGAAAAGGTTAAGTAATTTATAGGAAAATGACTGTAGAGGAAATTAAATCTATTAGTTAGGGCTTTGTGCGACAGGGGAAACTTCCTGGCTGTAATATGCCGCCTCAAATACAGGCTGCCTTTGATCAGGCTAGCAATTAGTAACTGAGCATAATGGGAGCCTACTGGATAACTACCTTCTCTTCCTCACAAGATATCTCCAATCTCTACGACTAAATTAATCACTAAAGCTTCCTCTCTGAGAGATAGTTATAAGGACATTTGACTATGAAAAGGGCATATTTGTCACTCCACTCATTTACATCCAATAATAATTGTAAGTAACCTTTTCACTTCAATAACAACTCATGTTTGAATGTGAAAAGTAAAGATGTTGCGGTGAACA
>NW_027113993.1:1543870-1566909 GCF_000696795.3 Halyomorpha halys
TTTATTTTTTTAGGTATTTAAAAAAAAATTGATATATATTAATTATTAAAGAAATATATTTTTAGAAAATCAATAGAAATAAAATCGATCCAATTTTATTCTCAAATACAATTTATTTCAATCAAAAAAAGAAATGAATAATATATTTGTATTCTCTTTTTTAACTTATCACTCTATAACTTATTTGCATCCATTAATAATCGTAAGTATCCTTTTTACTTTCGTGATTTTTTTTTCCATTGTCTTAAATGAAGATGATAGAAACTCCTACTTGAATGTAAAAAATAAACATTAAGTTGATATTAACGAGAATACCAAGAAACCTGTCAAGATTGAAAAGCAAAGTAATCTCAAAGTCTGGTTGTAATATTTTCTTAATTTTTAATAAAAACGAATATTTTTCTTGTTATATATCCAAAATATTATAATTAATAATATGAATTTTAATTTAAAAAGTGTAAAAACTATTAATTTGTAAAGAAACAAATATAATCTATAGAAATAACTTTATGCCAATTTTTTTTCCAAATACCGTTTATTTCCAGAAAAATAAAAAGACGAATAATATGAAAAAAAGCATTCTCTTTTTTGTTTTTTTTTACTTATTTTTATTCACTGGTTCCCAAGATGATGATTAATATTATTTAAGATATTCATGGTTTGGTTTTCATTAACATTTAAAATATTAAATTTGTATGAAACAAAAAATTTTTGATCCAATCTATTAACTATTTTTCTTTTTCTTTAACTTCATTATATAAAGATGAGTGATACGTACTTCCCATTTTCCCCTTTATAATAAAGCAACTGATTACTAAATAAGTTAGGTAAGAAATTTCATAGAGAAAAGTTGAAAGAGAAGTTAATGGAAGCAATGCGATATGGCCATTGAATGAACCCTGGAGGCGTATAACAATATATTGTATATAACAATGCAAATGCATTGTTATATACAAACAAAAAAAAATTAAGTTAAAAATTGAAGTTGTATTAATAATGTTTTAATGTGGGTATAATGCTGTTCAAGGTTAAATAAATCAAGGTTTTATATCAATACCTACTTTCAAACAACGAATTATTACATAATATATCAAAAAATTAATTCTTTTTTTTATAGCTTATATAATGGCAATAGTGCCTAGTTAAAAAATAAAAAAAGTAATTTTTTAGGTGTTACCGTGTATTAAAAAATATATTGATTGAACCTGCCATATCTCAATTCAATTTTATTCTAGTAAAATTCAATTTCATCAGTAAACTTCCAGCCCAGATTCCTGGATTAGTGACCTCTCCTAGCTGTCCTTGTTTGTCTGAGGTCCCTATCGAGAACAGATCAGGAAGAGCCAGCGGCAGATAATGGGACGGATTAGTATTCCTCAGAAGGTGGAAGTACTGGCTATATTTCTTCTAGATCGGCGATAACTCTCAACTTAGGAACCACCAGTCTTCGTAGATACGTGTTGTGGTTGACCCAGATCCTTGTCTTCCTCGTATCCGACGCTCGAAGGAGCATAGACAGGCAGTTGAGGCAATTGTTTTAACTTCTGTAAAAATAAAAGAGTTTGTTCTAGAAAAGTTATAACTGCGCGTTTAAAAAACATAATTGTGAATTATATTTTTAAAAGAACTGGAACCAAACAAAAAGTTGAATGTATTTTTACGAAAGTAATTAATTTATACAAATGAAATTAATCGGGTTGTTAATGGAAGATTTTAATGTTACAGCCGATTATGTTATATTAACAGCTTATTGCAACCTTTTTGCCTCTTGGGGTTTCTTCACACATTCTTCTTTAATAAACTGAAAGAGAAAAACCAAATTTGACAATCAGCAGAGATAAAAACAAAAGAAACAGACACTCGATAATTTGGATGACTATGAAAAATGTGGTTTTTTTTCTTGGAATACCTCGTGTACCTCGATAGTACACAGTTTGCTTGTACTATGTTCATTGAAATAATTAATGCAAGATTGAAAGAACAGAAAATAATCTTTCATTTGTCTTAAGGCTTCTTTTGGGCACTCAACTATTTTTCAAGTAGGTTTTTCTACATTGTAATATCTTTAATTTCTTTATCCCACATTTTATATAGGTGTTTTCCTATTTTGGTAAAAGCCAATGGTTCTTATTAATACAAGAGCCCAAGAGTAGAAAAAAGGAAGTCATTTCACCCCAATTTTGATTACTTAATTGAAAACTAAGTAAAATTACTATGGTAATTGTATGGAACGTACTGAAAGGTCAGTAGTTAATGAATTTATTTTGAAAAATGTATGTCTCAAAAAACTATTTGACGTACAGATGTCTATTAGCACTCAAATCAAAGATAGTTTAATGAGCTATTAAGTCGTTTTTGATGTTTATTTTCGTAGGAGTAGTAGTTCTCATGAAATGTGCTAAAATAAATTGATTTATAGTTGCTAAGACAAATTTTCATTTGCCAAATTTATATTCATATGTGAATATCATAAAAACTACAACCTCTACGAAGATAAGTGTCATAAATTACTTTATAGTAAGTTAAAGCTCCTTTATCTTGAGTGTTGGCAGTCATATGTGTCTTATGGGTCTAGAGATATATTTTTTTCAAAAATCCAACATTTTATAAGAACTAGAAATTAACATTTTGGGGGTTTATTTTATTTTTTTATTTTTATTTTTCTGAAATAATGTTTTTCAGAAATCAAACTTATTGTCCGAATAACTGTAAATAAATTTATTTTAGCAAATATCATGAAAACTACTACTCTTACGAAGGTAATAGTCATAAACTACTTAATAGTACATTAAACTATCTTTAATTTGAGTGCTAATAGACGTTTGTACGTCGAATAGTTATTAAAATATAGATTTCTCACAATAGATGCACTAACTACTGATATTTCAGTACATTTTTAGGAACTGTTGCTTTTTAAATGGGTATATCTCGAAAACTATTGGACGCAAATAGCGCTATTAGGACTGATATTTAGGACTAATATTTCGGAAAATTTACCCTTTAAATAATGTTCGTTTAGATTTTGTGTTGTTGGTAGTTTTTAAGATATAGAGCTCCGAATGAAAAATTAATGTTTTTTTAACGTTTTTTATTCGCCCTACATATACTTGGCAGACTCATCAGTTTTGACTAGTAATTATACATTGTTTTCATTAAAGTAATCAAAAATTTGGGGTGAGAAAACTGCGTTTTTTTCTTCCCGGCTCTTGTACTGTATGAAGAAGCTGCTAAGAGCTATAGCTTAGTGAAGGATGCAACGTCCGATAACTTACAGCAACGCTTGGAGTAACTAATTCTAATTTCTAAAAGCACTTCAGGATGACCTGATTTCAGGATTACCTGAACTTAATTAAACTTACTGTAATAAACAACTATATATTTATTTCATCTATTAAAGTACTGTCAATTCTCCCAACTTCTTTCTGATCTAATCTTTACTGCCAATTCTTCTGTAAATAATAGTAATAGGCAATGAATTGTGTAATTCTGATTCATATATTAAGTATCAAAAACATCTAAAATTGACTAAATATCTACTAGACGCTACCTCAACTGAGTAAATTTCATAGAAACAAGAAATACATTTTTTTTGGAGTCGTTTTTCCTGACAATGTTTCGGAGTTACCATTCAAGGCGTGAACATTCCCAATTCCCGATTTTATGTGAATTCAAGTTTCCTGCAACCCTTAGAAAGCTGAATTACTGCTTTATTTGAACCCATGCATTATTGTTTCACGGCCGAAAGCGGACGCTAATTTTCCCGCTTTTCATTTCGTATATGAAATTTAGAATAGGTAATCAATTCTGCGATTTCTGCGACTCATGTATATAGTATCAGAAATATTTAAAGTTTGTTGAAATACTAAGAGCGCTACCACATCTCACCTTACAAATTTGAGCTTTGGAAGGAAATTAAATAACAATCTCTAAAACGTTATTTAATCAATTAATTTAATACATTAAATTAATTTCTTAAATGATATATTAAGACTTAAAATGAAAACATAAGTGATATATCACATAATATTTTGATAGAACAAAATCTAACTTTTAATTTAATAATAGGTAATGGATACCAAATTAAAATTAGTCGTCTATAACCACAATGAAACATCTGCGATGGTGGTGTAATGGTGAGCATAGTTGCCTTCCAAGCAGTTGATCCGGGTTCGATTCCCGGCCATCGCACTTACTTTTTTTAAGTTTGTTACAAAATATTACTTATAGCACAAGTATTCTGATAATTTTTAAATTTTTATTTTAAAATTCAGAAATTTCCTGAAAGTTATAGAAAAAAAATTATTCCTCTATAGAACATGATGAATTATGGAAGAGACTATCAATGTGAATGGAGGTTGTGGCATAATTTTGGGGACTTTTTAAACATATTATAAGAAATATATATTTCCTGATTGTAACTTACTGAATGCGGACTTATACAAATAGAAATTCCTATAGCAATCCATTGCATAGAAGTTCTAAGGAAAACTCGCTGAACCCATTTTTTTTTCGTATTGTTCATTAAGAATAATATTATTAGTTCATACATACATAATATGTATACTAGAAATGTAATATGTATACTAGTTCGTCTCCCTTAGTGGTGTTCATTCCAGGGTCCAATCAAGATGGTTCAACTAACGCCATTGAACTAATGGGACGTGAACACTGAACGCATACAAGTTGTAGGATAATTATAAGGAATAAATTATCACGGTTTATTTAAATGTCATGAATATGAAACCTGAACAAATGAATGAGAACATGAAACTTTTCAACCCAAGTTTATGGAATAAAATTTGAAAACATTATATTGAAATAAGTTTTCTATGACAAGGCAACAAGCTTAACAAAACTCTCAACTTTAAAAATGATGTAGATAAAAGTTAAAATATCAATATATGTTCTAGTTTTCCACATCTCACTGAAAATATAAAATCTTTCATCATGCAATTTATACCTAATCAATCCTAGTTGTTCATTGTCTTTCTCTTTCATTCATTCGTGACAATAATTTTCTTATGGCATTTGGAAAAAAATTTCGCTTACTAAAAAGTCATTTTGTTCGCCATTGAATCAATTTTTGTATTATACTTTGTATTTAGCTGTTATATATGAATGTATTAAATAAATTTTGGGTTGTAATAATTTAAGTAACATTATTTTTGTCTTTTATTTTCAACTAATCAACGTAATATGTTTTGGTTAGGTTTTTTTTACTTTAAGATGGTAATATTCTAGACTTATTCTATATAATTGATTCAGCTTATGTAGCCGACATTTTATTCAAATTCACTTAGTTAAAATTCAAAATGTAACTCTTAATCATTATAAGTTTTTATAGTGGACATTACTAAAACATCTTGAACATTGCTTTTCTAACAAATAAAAAGTCAAACCTTTTTTGGAAGAAAATTTGAATTCAAGAGGTTTTGAAATGGTTTTCGTTTATGTTCAATGTTCTGAAACCAACTTAATTGTTTTATTTTTTTTTCTATACCAACTTTAAAATAGAAGGTTGAAGGCAAAATTAATTAGGTAAGAAGATAGAACTCGGGGAGTGATGGCCAACTTGGAACAAGCACCAGGTGGCTTTAAAACTTTCTCCTGCTCTGACTTCGATTTTTCTTCGACCGTGTTTAAAGTAGGAAGGTTTTCAGCGTTCTATAAACATTCTGAGTTCCAATAGTTTTACTTTTTTTTTTAACATAATATGAAATCTCCTTATTCTGTACTAACAATAAAAAAAAATTAGGAAAATTGATTTCCCTCTTCTTATAAATGAATTAACATATATCTTACTGTTAGGAATTAAAAATATTATACTAATTACATAATGTTTACTTATAAAAGATACATTTGGAATATATCTCCAATCTTTTGAATATATCCAAAATATATTTGGAAACGGCGAGTATGAAAATTTATCAACATTCACATTACTGTATGTCATCCACTTCTTGGCAGTTCTTTCTACCACCAGTGTTGTAAGGTTATCGTTCTAGCTAGAGTATGTCATCTTCAAAGGAAGTAAAATTATTTGAGTTTCTTTTTGAAAGAGTTAGTTTTTAAGGTTAAGAACTTTCACTGTGACGTGATTTATGTTCTAAACACTGAAATCATTCATTCATTTAAATGGTTTGTTATATTGCCACTCCACATTATTTAATCAATTAAAAGTAGCTATCTTAAAAGAGAGGAAATCCCCAAATCCGTGTTTATGTGCTATATTGTTGAATATTTGTTTGTTAAAGAGTAAAAAGAATATTTTTATTGGTTTCGAAGAGATCAACGAGCTTTTATTTAAAAAAAAAGTTTCTGAACTTTCTGGAAAACTCCAAACCATGTTAAATCAATGATATTAAATTTTATATAGAAAGATTTGAGAATTTTAATATTTGGGATTGAATATCTGTAACTAAAGAGTAGCAAGAAGGGTTTAGACCGCGAAAATTGTGTGAATTTTGTCCATATCATAAAATCACGACAAATGCTGACAGAAAATATCAACGGTCGTATGATGAAAACTTTATTACTCCGGATATTTAATACATTACTTGTATAATATTTTTTTTATAAATGTTGTAATAAGATGTATATTATATTTGATACAGTACAAGGTCCGATTGAATCATTGTAAAAGAATAGAACTCAAAGTAAAGAACCTGGCTTACCTCAGTGTGAGAGGCCTCGTGATCGAGCCTTAATCTCCACGTTGCATGAAAATGCTAGGGAAATTTAAATGTACTGCTGGCATATATCTAAGCTACAGTGCAAGTAAAAAAGCAGAAAAAAAAACCAAATAGAATGAGTTTTTGTGAGACTGGGTCAATTTATAACCTAAAATGTTTATTTCACATGTCAAACATAGATAAATGAAAGTAAAAATGAGACAACAATTAAGAATATAAAGATTTTTTATCCTCTAAATAATATCAAAGTTGTGAATCTAATAATTAATATTTTTTTTATTCACCCTATAATATCATTGAAAGGATAAAAAAATTATATTGAAACTAATAATTTGTATTTTATATAGTTCAAATATTAAATACTTTATTCGTTAAAAAATATATAATCTGTACTTTTCCATAAGTCAATAAAAGTAAAATCTATGCTTAAAAATGTAATTAAATCAAATAAAAAAAATTATGAAACTTTCCATTTAAGATAAAAAGCTAAAAATTAATTGAGATTTATGTGATTAAAATGGTTAGCTTAAACGATTTCGAATATAATGGAAACATTATTTCCTTTTTTAATATTGGTTATAAACTGTAGATAAAGAAAATTTAATTCCGTACGAACCTGAGGTCAGAAAATTAAATAAGTAGAAACGTACATATACTTATAGTTTTTGTAATTTTTAAAATTTACGAACAAATTTCCATTATCTCACGCTATGTTAAATTTTTCCTTTAACTACAATTTTTTAAATTAACTAAAATTTTTCCTTTAAATACAAAATCGAAAATAGGGTAATTTAACACTATAATAGTATAAAATAATTTTATTATCAATCATGATATAATAATATCAAGTTGATTTTTTTTTTTAAATCACACAGAAACATATGATTTAACTATCGGATATTTTTTATTTTTACTTACCTATGTGTAAAATATATAAGCGAAAGTATGGCACAAAATTTCAAATATATGTTTTCGATGGATATACTCGCTTTGATGTCCGAAAAACCTAGTCTCCTAAAATGTTCTGTGTATCTATGAACAACTAACTCAAAAATGAAAAGTCGTATGAAACTGAAATTACATATTTAAGGTGGGCCTATTGCCAGGAACATTTTTGCTAAAATCGACCAAGCGTACTACCTTATAGATTCGATTTTTTAAATTTTCTCGATTGTCTCAAAAGCGGCTCTAACGATTTTGATTAAACTCAGTGAATCAATGAGCTATTAAGTGTTATTTAATATCAGATTGGTCTTATTCTCGTAGTGTAAATAACCAATATTTAAAAAAAAATCTTCCTTTTTTTTATTTATTACCTGTTTAAGTTACTTTAATTTTTTTTATTATTAATTATATATAATAATAAGCCATTTGACATTTTTATTAGTATGAAAAATGGATTTGATAAATAACTTAAGGGGATATAGGAGGAAAACCAGTTTGAAAACACATATCCGGAACCAATAGTAGTACTATAGACGTATTATATATCGTTAGAAATCCAACGATTTTAGAAAATACAATAATAAACTTAAACAGTTTTTTTTTTTACATTATTGGGATGTAAATTTTAGAAAATCTGGATATAATGCAATTTTTTGACAATTAAAGAAAAAAAAAACATGAATTACTGAAAGAATTAAATTTTTAAATTTCTAAAAGTACTTAAAATGTATTTAAACATATATATTTTATTTGAACTTTGCCTATTAAATATACGTATGGGTTTAAATCCATATATATTTTTTAATTCATTTATATAAATTTACAACTATATTTACTTAAAAATAAATCTGGTAAATTTGATGCAAGAGCATAATGACAATATAACAAAGAAATATTCGCTATATAATGGTAGCACTCAAAATTTAATAAAAGATAAATATGTTTTATCGTACTGCAACTATTTATATTATATTTTTTAACTGGGAAAATCTTGAAAAAAAAGTTATTGTAAAGCATTAGAATAACAAACATATACTTTAAATTAAAAAAAAAATTAAGTGCGATGGCCGGGAATCGAACCCGGATCAACTGCTTGGAAGGCAACTATGCTCACCATTACACCACCATCGCACATGATTTGACGAGTTAAATACAACTATTTTCACCTTAATATATATGGGCTCTTCATTAATTAAAAATAAGATTTTAATCTATTAAAATATATACATATTTTTTTAAAATTTCATTACATGAATAATATTTGCTGTTATATTGTTGCATTTTTGAGCAGTGTTAGTAGACTACTTATCATTTGTAAACCTAAATGGATAATGATAGTGATGTAAAATGATTGATTTTATGCCCAAATATTGCAAAAATTCAGGGGCGGATCAAGTGAACAAGCAACGAGGTTAGAGGTCTCCGAGGTCTAAAGGTTGTTTCCTCTGACTATTCAAAAAAAGGTTCACAAACTAATTCCAACTAGTCTAAAAACATAATATTAATTTTGTTTCTATTTTCAACTGTATAATAAAGTAAATATTTAATAGCGACCGTTAATTGTTTTGTAAAATAGACTATAACTAAGGGTATCATTAGATGATGGTGCACTAGTCGTTGACACAAGTTATAGGTAGTAACTTCAGGATCTAAAAAATAAAAAAATAATGTGATGCAATATAAAAAATAAGCCTGTACCCTCTTTTATATTTAGGTACTTTCGATTTAAGAATTAAGTTAACAGAAGACTAATTAGCTAACTATTTAGTTAGCACAAGTATACCTATAGAAAATGTTAAAAATACCACATAACTTATCCCTCGATCCATTTTTTTTAGTCTTTCGTTTTAAGAAGTTTGTTTCTAGAAACCAATTTGTAAGAAAATATCGCTTCATTGGGCAAATGAATGGGTAGAATTTTTCTGTTTGAAGATAGGACCTTAGTGATCTCATAAAAGTTGGTACAATCGGCATACCAACAGAATGTCCAATTTTGCGAAGATAGTTTAATTTCGAAGAAGAATTGATCTTGAGGGAGGAGGGAACGATAAAAAAAGTAAAAAATGTATGCCTAAAATTTAAATACTTATTAGAATATTTTATTCCAGTTTTGGTATCTTTTACTTGCCTAAAATGTTTCTGATGTGGATGATCCAATATATCTCATGCAAACTCAGTGTTATTAGTTTGGAACTGTTTTTATTTCTTTGCACTATAATTTCCACTATATCATTAGAAGATAAAGTGAAATCAAATAGCAAAACAACTGCTCATTTAATTTCATCCCTGAAACTGCATTGAATAGTTTTCAGATATGAGTTACTATCCACTACCTCAAGCTCTATGTAAATCCACTAACATTTTAGTCAAGTGAAATGACTGTTACAATCACTTTCACTCCCTAAAAAGGAAATTAAAAAATAAATAAAATGTTAGCAGTACAAGAGATATCACCAATTAAAGTTACCTATCCCCTGAGTTAGAAAAAAAAATAAAATGTTAATTTGTTGGTAAAAGAATATGAAAAAAAAGAAGACAAAACTAATAACATTGTTGTAATCCACTTCATATAATAGTTACAGTACTCTACGTAATGGTAATAATACATAATTAAATTGTTTAAAAAAATATATTTGAAACATATTGTATATAGTGGATTGTTTAAAAAAATGTATCATTGTAAATATATGGTAGAATATATGTTTTAATCATGGATTGATAAGTATACAGTGTGAACAAGGTACCCGATGTGTTTGGGCAGCATTGCGGAATAAAGCATTTCTCTCTTAGCTTTATTATGTTAATACACCGTCACATCTTTAAATTTTGTTAAATAAGCTTTTGAAGCCTCAAAACCTGGCTGCTAAGGACCTCCAAATTCATACTTAGCCCAATGGCTATTATAGGTACCTACTTGCTTTCGATTTTGATTACCTTATATTGAGAAATGGGTTTGTTAAATTGTTAGATAAGAAACTGGACCCTCGACTACCTGACCCAAACTCCTGTCCAGCTGTAGCAGTTTTTTCTCTTTTATCACCCTTTGGCCAACTCTAAGCCCATATAGCCCTCTTAAGCCTCAAAGAGTCTCTTTGAAGTAGGTTGATGACTCTTCAATGGAAAAGATGATGGATGTTGGCCTCATCAACTAGAAGAAACAATACATCCCCATGAAGAATACATCAAGTCTTTCGTGTTACGGTAGTGGATGGTTTTCTTCAAACTATAAATTTATAGAATTATAAAAGTTATTCGGTAAAAAATAAAAATTCTGAAATATTTCAGCAACTTAAAAAAGACCAATAGGAGTATCAGTACGCTTTACTTAAACAATATAACATTTTAAAAATGTCGTAAGTAGATTATTCGTAGTTTTTACTATAACTAAATTCCAATAAACATAATAATAACACAGGTGTTGATATTTGATGAAATTAGTACAATCCTGATGAGCGGTAGGGACACTAAATTGTTGGCCGTCAGTTGGCTATGATTAATATGCACCCTGCTCCCTCATGCGGTTAATCTCCTTTGCAGATCCGTACACTGAATTGAATTTCGATCGAACAAAATCACAATCAAGTTGGTAATTAAATAATATAATTAATACTATTTTTCCTCTGTTTGGTCTGTCAGGTGAATGATATTATTCAAGGGCTTCAAATCACAGCCATGATTAGGCGATATTAAATATCCTTTGGCACAGAGGGACAAGGATAAAGTTTAATATGGGTTTATAATTTAGTATTTCGATGATTGATGATTTCATTTCTCGTAATTTTATTTGATTAACCGTTGCGTATTATATAGTGTACAGTTACTTGAATGCCTTTCGATGAGATATTAAAAATATAGTAACTATAGCTGGCTTAAGGATTTCATAATTTTCTAATGTATAAGTCTTAAGTGACTGTAAAGTGAAGTGAGAGGAACACCTGCACCACTGAGCATCTTGGAAAAAATTTATAGCTCGAACTTGATCCTACGTCACTTTGTATAGGACATCATTTTGTAGTACGGAAGCCAATGCCCTTTATGGGTTTCTGTAATATTCCGCATTCAAGTGGATACGTATTTTTCTATAGCCTTTTCCTTGAACTACCGGTACTTCAAGGCCTTCTTTTTCAATAAAATTGTATAATGCTTGGCTTTTTATCTCCCCTTTAAAAAAATGTAAGAGTTCTAAAATAAATTAATTCTCTGAAAGCATTAATCAATGGTTTCAAATGAAGACCAACGAAAAAATTGGTATAACAATCCCTATACTTGGGATGTAACCCGACTTTTATCATTGAATTAATGAATAATCTTAAATAATTTAAAATAAATTAAACATGATAAAATAAGCTATATTCTCAGTAGTGGCTTACTTATATTCTAATGCTTAAAATCTCACAGCTGCGGAATACTCCTATAAAAAGGGGAATGAAAGAGGATTAAAATTACGAGAAAAAAACGAGTTTTAGTTTAAAATTATATTTTTCTTTTTAACTTGAGAATTATAAAAGGAACTAATGCTCCATTATTATTAGTGTTCTCTATTAAACATAAACAATGCAGACAATGGATAATTCCAATAATTGTTGACCAGACCTAATCCATTATAAAATACTTGATAATGATGTTTTTTTCGTGAAGACATTAATTTTCTCATAGCAAGAATATTTTTAGGAATATCGTAAAAAAAAAAATATTGGTCTTCAATGTATATGAAACGTAGTGTAATATTACATTCAAGATTCGATTATATTTTTTACGATTACTTTCGTTTTATATAGATTAGAAGAGAATTTTGAAATGAAACTTCGTAGTTATCGTGAATGAAGTTCCTGTTGTAAGTTAAGTCGACTTTGTAATCTCCTTCAGTCCTTCTTCAGCGCAGACAGCTCTTACATCCCTAATGGAGAGGTATTTTCAGTATACATAGAACATTGAGTTGTTGTTTTTTCCGACCTAACTCGTCCCTAAAAGCATAAATCATCGAAAACCGCTAATTATTTTTTACGGGTTATGAAGATCAATCAAAGGATCAATCGGGGCGAAATTTCGACTAATCTAAGGGTCAAAATTGTTTGAGGATAAAATTTCCATAAGAATTCTTAATCATAATTCCGAAACAGGGATCACAGGGACGGGACCAAGGAATAGTCTGATTAGGATGACAGATTTTTACGGGAAATCGAATTCTCAAACAATTTTATTCATTACATTTGTTTGTTATTCCGCACCGTTATTCCGGCATTGGTAAAATACTCTACAATGTACGGCGATTTACGCTCGAATCCGAAAAATCATCAAAATGAAATCGTTTTAGAAGTAGACTTTGTTTGAGAATCCTACATTGACCTATTGATTGGAAATTTCATAGTGAATTGTGAAGGACTAAAAGCGTAAGAGATTACGAAATTGACTATACCTCTATAAGAAACTTCACTCACTATATCTTAGACTTACCTAGTTTTATTTTGGAATTCTTCAAACTCCAGTAAAAAAAAGGGATTTGTCAAAAACGAAAAATCTACACAATTACCATTATTTCAATACAATAAGGGTGTTTTGAGGTTGCTGGAGCCCATATTTCGGTCATTAATATAATATAAATATAAAATATATTCTAGAATCCATATTGTTGAATACCAACCAAATTATTTTTAATTTGTTTCTATTTATTTATTTAGAAATAATAAACTATAGTTTCATAATTTGCAGTATTGTAGTAATGTGTTGGGAAATTTCAGCTTTATGGGCATTTTAATTTTTGAAATACTTAAGTAATTCAGTATTTATATTTATATTTCCTTTTATGCTTATATTATAAAAATTATTGAAACACTATTTTCAATTTTAACGCAAGTAAAAAATAATACCTAAAAACCCAAAAAAAATTCATGTTGAAGGAAATTCAAATGTTATTTATTATACGTATTATTATGTAAATACAAGTATGTATAATTTTATTAATCAGTTTTACTGTTAAATGTAAATTTATATTACATATTTCCTTCTTTTGTTAAGGAAAATAGATATTCTCCACTATTATAATTTTAGCTACTACCTCACAAACAATATTTATGAACTCTAATTTACCATTTTCTTTCATCTTTCATTGACAAAGGCATGAATAATTACTTCTAGAGAAGTATTGAATGCATATTGTTTAAAATGAAACTTGTGATATATGCCGTCCTTTTATATCTTATCTCAGAGAACCCCGCGAAGGGGTCAAAATGGATCACTGTTTGTCACGTCAGCGACCCATCTTATCGACCCACAAAGGACGAGGTCGTGGGCAACTGTTTTTGACAGCTCGGTCACTAACCTCAATTGGCATTGTTTCTAATACATCAATCTGAGGCAATTCTAAATAATTTGAAATCCTGAAAAAGAAACAGAAGCATGCAATTTATAGAAAACTTCAAAATCTTCGAAGTGACTTGAAAAATAGGTGTTACATCTAAACGTTGAAAAGCAGAAGCCATAAAGTTCATAATACGACGACCCATACTTCCCTTGAACATAGTTTTAAATTATAATCCTATATTACGCTAGACAACTTCAGAAAAATAATGTGTAAATTGTGATATGCTACTAACAAATTAAAACAATACCCAACAAAAAAAATTCTCTACAAATCAATGCTGAGCCCTATCATAACATACGCCCGTATGAAGTTTCACTAACTTAACCAACTTAAAAACAAAACAAAAAAACTATAAGTATTTCCAAACACATGCTAAAGAATTGTATAAAAATATACATATTACACAAGAATAACTAAGATTTATTCAAAATTAAGTATATATACCAAACAATAATACATAAAAAAATTGACTCAAATTTTTTTTTTAATCTTACCCCTTTTAATCTTAAAGAGAAAATTGTATGATTACAACGACCAGAAGATATAAGCATAAACAAATTAAACATATATTGCTTTAAAATTTCCCAATAATGATCACTATTTTAGTTTTATTTCAAAACTGTTTTGGGTTTTTATTTTCTTTTTAATTATATTATAGGTGAATATACAAATATTTAAGAAATGTATATTTCTCCTCCTTACATAACCGTTGGTCAAACAATAGTACTTCCTAACGATGTACTGCTCTCCTAACTCTTCATGTATTGTAGTGGTACTGGTTTAATTAAATTAATATAAACAAAAATAATGCTTGCAATTTAATTAAATAAAACGACTTCATTTATATGAGTAAGAACGTTGCTGAATTATCTTCGTATTTTTAATAAAAACTAAATAAACTAAGAGTCTTGCAATTTTTATATTTCACCTTAACAAACAGGTCTTTACAAGCCATATAACTTTATTGGCAGTTCAATTATTATTATTTCTATTCTTATCCATTCACCCACCCCCCTATCTGTTATTGGTAAGGCATAAGCCACACTCATGCCACATATACTTCACCAATCATTTCTTTTAATTTTACCATATTTGTTACTAATTCTATCAAGTACTGTTTCACTTTTTACGTTTGGCTTTCTCTCACCCATTACTATACTTATTATTTTTCTATTCATCTACATTTATGTTTTCTTAACTTAATGTTTTTTGTTTTTTTACATTATTTTTTATACTACTTCTGTTCATATTCTAATTGGTTTATCAATTTTTTACAATATTTGTGACTTGTGATCATTTAGCCCTGCAAAGTATGGCGAAACCTTGGTTACCGATAACTACTTTTTATATACTACTTCTTACCTTAATTGACCGTAAGCCGCACTCTCTTCCTACAAACAAATAACTTTATGAAATCAAATTATATGTAATGGGTTATATACTCGTGACTATTCCAAATGCTATTTATCAAAAATTTACCTTATTTATTGTAAAGTTTTGAGCTCTGCTCTACCACTCACACGTGGGGGATAGAGTGGGATCAGGGATCCTCAGGTCGACTGTGTAAATATTGTATATATTATTTTATCATTATGTTATTTTATTTATTTATTTTTCATACAGATAGTTTGATTACGTTCATCTTGTTTATTCTTTTGTTTGTATATATTTTAAGAAAGTTTTTTTTTTCTTTCATTTATTTATTTTATTATATTTTAGTATGTATGAGATCATTCATCACTATTACCTATTGCCCACAACTGTGTGGCAGATTGTAATATCTATCAATAAATAAATCTATCAATCAATTTATTGTAAATATATACTTCTATTAGATCTGTATACTAATATTGCTATGCTAAATAATAAAACAATATATTATAAATATTTTTTGAGATCATTGTAATCCAATCGAACCCAGTATCTTAACAACCGAAAAAGTCACAAGGTCATTCTTAAAGAGGTAACATTTGTTAGGACAAAAGACTTATATTATAAGACATTGAAAATTAGGGAAATTATTTCATTTACTATGTTACAAGTTTGAACTAAGGAAATAGTTTTATATGAAGTTAACAATGGTCCACAAAAGCGTAGCAACAAGTTGCGGGAGGAACCGATAATACATATTTAGTGAATCTAATAACTAATAAATCTATTAACTGGTAAATGACTAAAAAATTCTTCCAAACTCCATTTTTACGCAACCTAATTATCAGACATTTCTTTTGGGCCAGATTAAGTAATATATAAAATTATGTCACTAAGCCAAAAAAAAGGGACTTTCGAGCTTCAATTTACATGTATAACCTTAAATGTATAATATATAACATCATAATTCCGATCCTAGTGTTCTTATTGGATAAGGACTTAAAAAAGTATAATTATTAATCAATTAAAATTTAAAAATACTGCATTTAGCACTGTTCACTTAATATATAATGCAACGTTTTGATTTTGATGAAGATTTTATATTTTAAAATACGGTGTCTGAGTTATTATAACTCTGTTACTAATGTTTGAAGTGTTGAATATTTTATAATATGCAATAAAAATAAAAATAAAAATTAAATAAAATCATTAAAGTGGAATAATTTAAGAATAGATTCAAGAACGTACTTTCTCTTTTACATGATATTGTTTTTTAAGCAATAAACATTACGCTGGGGCAGAAGGACTTTCGCTATACTTACAGATGGTCTCCCATCTCAAAGGGAAGAAGAAAATGAAGAGAAAAAAAAGAAGCGATAGTGATTTGCTGGCCGGTTGATCAGGTACAAAGGACAGGAATGTCGGATCACATTCCCAGCGTCTTCAATCAAACCGGTTCTCTCTCTGTGATTTCGGCACTGGCTTTGTTGTTTGTGAGGCTGTGTTCCTTCCTTTGGCACAACGTTACCAATGTTTTAACTTTAATTATGGTATTTTATGTTGCACACTTTGAAAGACATATATAAATCGAGTAACAACAACTCGAGTAAATCATAATCCTATAATTTTAACGAATATGATACTTAAAAAAATCATAAAAATAATGATAAATCAAATCATAATGATCTACTATTCACTTTGGTATTACGATGCAAGAATAATGTCATCAAATTAAGATTTTTTTTTTTTAAGAAAATTCACCCAAATTGTTTTAAAAATTAATTTCTAAAAATCCATGCACTATCTAACCCACAGTATTTAATCTTCAATTGGCTACGATAAGATTTTATTCTTTTACTCTTAGTTTTTGCTGAAGTTTTTGGAGCAGTGATTTGTTATTCCATTTTCTGTGCTAACAGCAATGAATTTATAGTTTTAAACGAAAATATAAAACTTATTGAAATTTAATAATTTAAAAATATACAGGGGATAGTGTCCGGTCATGGTATACGTTTTTATCATTAAAATGTATGATTCTAACTTTTTTATAAAATACCAAAAAAAAAAGTTTAATTATAAATTAATATTAAAAGTTGTAGGTAAATAAATCAGGACGATAACGGACAAACATAATCCTTGTCGAAGTTTGTAACTATAGTTTATCTGAAATAAGTGATATTTGTACTTTATTTATTTGACAAAAAATAAATGAAGATTGGATCAATTTTAGTAACAAAAAGTTTTTTTCTTATATTCTGACTTTCTCAACCTCTCATATTTCTTTTTTTGTAGATATAGTATTATTTAGCAAGATAAAATGAAACCTACTGGAATTGTTTTACCCTGAGGCCCATTATATCGAGAGATATTTATAATATCTGATTAATGTATTAACAAAAATATAGTTTGGACTTAATAACTACAATTTCATCCTTTGTAATTTTACAATATGAGAAATTTATATGCTTAAGCTGATTGTAAGTATTGTTAATACAATCTCTGGGTTTGTTTCTTTTAATTGAATCAAATGAAATTCTAAATGTTTTGTAAACATTTTAGAAACTTAAAAAAAACACAAATAAATGAGTAGTAACGACTTTTATCGCAGACTTATTCATTAGAAACAGAACGATCTAGAGATAGGATGATAATTACTGGCCTGCCCATCAGAAACTGTGATATATGTAGTCATTAATGATCTGGTCATTAAAGGGAGGGACCTTTTGTACTGTACTGGGTCTTCAATGGTGTCCGATCTACTGGAAATCAATGCTCATTATAACATCATATTGCCCTAAATTAATTATGTCATCAAACTGGGCTACTGTGAACCAGAGTCTGAATATTTTTTTAGTTTCCATTTTTTATCCACTTCGAGGGTTCAATAAAGTCTGAAACTTATACCTCACCCTCCATAAAGAATAATGAAATAAAAATCTTCTAGTTTATATATATTTTTTTACATCTATGTATTTATTTTTTATTTTCTTTGTACAAAAATATAATTATTACATGAATTAATAATTTGATATTAGAAAATAAAATAAAACAGTACGAAACAGTTTTCAATTTTCCTTTTATGTTCATAAATACTTATACATTTTGATGATTAAATGCCTACATAATTAATGATTATATTCCTTAGTGCCGGAGGCCGATATACTGGCCGTTATTGCACTTGCGGAAACTGCTGGCACCGATGTATCGCCGCTTTACTATTCGCATTGCGAGAGAATTCGCATGAACATATTTATGATAAGTTATAAATGCTATAATTTTAGTACGAGAGAATTAAAAAAAAATAGTTTTTCAACAAAGTAAAAAAATAAATGAAAATATAACATGACATTCATTAATTCCAGCGCATTATCCGTCCGGCGCTTACCACATACGTTGGAGCTTTTCTTTATTTTTATTATGCAATATTTTTTATTTTGTGACGAAATATATGCAAAGAAGATACATGGAAATGCAAAGTAGTTACTTTTTAATAAATGGTCAGTATTAAGTTATGATGAAAAGACAACTTTTCGTATGTGAAAATACGTTTTGTAAGAGAAGACTCAATTTTTATTTTCTTTATGATCATTTATACATTTTTTATTTATATAATTTTTAATAATCATAGTAAAATGTGTGTCATTGTTTTATTCTCTATTTCGTCCTTAATTTACTGTTTTTGAATGATGCAAATATTGTTTTTGTTTCGTTTTTATGAGTATTTTTCCTATTCTGGTACTGATTACCAATGAATGATAAAATCATCTTTAATTTGTAATTGTTTATAAAAAGAATAGCTATTACTTTTCAACTGAAAAAAAAAATTCTTTCCAGGAACATTCCTCTAATCATAAATCCACAAACAAAATGAAAGAAAGAAATACTATGTCCAACCATGTCATCTGCAAGAATATAGATAAGTACTGAACTGAGGAAGTAAGTGTGGAAGTGTTTAGAGATAATCTACAATATCAATTGTATCAGTCACAAATGACTGTCTTGATTAAGCTCAAAATATACACGTACACAAACTAAAGAAATTATTTTTTATTTATAAGACGTTTTAATTTATTAGGTCTTTATCATTTTATTGCAGTTTTCTTTTGGCTCAGTAGAGACAGTGTTATGTGTTGCAGACAATTATTTCATACTTCCTAACTTAATTCAGTTCAGGACTTATGTGAATCCCAATAGATGATATGGTTGGGCTTGGTTTTTCTTTCTCTTCGTTTAATTGTCGCTGTATGATTAGAGATATGGTACTCTCGAGAGAAATTTGTTTATCTTAAATAGTGAAATTCAATTTTCCATTTAGTTCTACCACTAAAAGGGACCATAGAATCGTTATAAATATGCTTGACTATACCGAGGTATGCGGAAGAGGTATGTTAAGGTCGCATGGGGCAAAGTTAGACATGGAAGGGCTACAATATAAGGGCCACTTTAGTCATCGAGGGGTAATTTGCTCGCCATTCACAGTTGCCTCGCTGCGCCTGAATAACAAGTAGCTCAAGTCCTGTCTGTCGCCCACTACTTAGTTGTCTGTCTGTCGGTCTGATGGGGTTGGGGACAGAAAATTTCCGAGGAGGGATGTGAAGTTCTGTGTTTAGTGTCTCAGATTATAGTTACTCCCTTAGTCGGGAAGCTTAACTATAGCTGGTTACTAAAACTTATATTGAATAAAAACTTCAGAAATTTTTTTTTTCAACTACTTGAATTGTAGTCATAATACTGTACCACTATAAGGGAAAACCCATATGATTGCCTTTTATTAAATTCAATAAAGATGATCTTTTATGCCTCGAATTTTTTATTCTTGACAGAATCATTTTTATTTATTTTTTTATAATTTTCATATGAGAATACGATGCTTAATAAGGTATTAAATAGGAAGTACATGACTCCTATCGGTTTACATTTAAAGAATATTACTACATTTGTTTGGAGAAAAATATGATAGTTTTACAGATTGTTTTTATGCCTATTGGCATATCGTCGCCTTGGTTTGACAAAGTTATAACCGAAGTGTGGCATTAGTAGAATAAATGTATAGCTAGATGCCGGATAAATATAAGTTTTTATTCTTTATCCAAATAATACTTTATTCTGTGATCAGGTTATCTATTATACGATTATAAATAAAGTTGTCCGTTGTTTACTATATTTTATCCGTTTAGAACACCTAATTAAATAAATAATAAATTATCAAAAAGTTGCTGATTTTTTATTAAAAAAAATTGCCATTATATCCATTTAAAATATAATATTACAGAGCGTTATGCAAGCAATTCATAATACTTAATACAAGTTCTTTACACAAGCCAAAAAAAAAAAAAATGACTTCCACGTAGTCCTTATTTTTCCCACTTCTTTGCCAATTACATATATCATTAATCGTTTTACAAAATAAATTGTAATTAACAAATCACTTGATTTTTAATTGTCAAATATTTTTTTTTTTATCAAACAGTTATCTTAGATACAACTGGAAAGATTAATTAACATTATTCATTGGTTTCGAATAATGAATGATCCGGTTATCTTTATTCGGCACGTCGAATAATAAATATCTTTGTTCGAAGTCCATTATCTATTAATTATCCAAGAACAATTTTACCCAAATATGGTTCTAATAAGGAAATTGGTGTTTACAATCAGACATTACTCACAAGAAATCTATTTAACTTAGAAATAAATACACAAATAATGCCATCGCTTGAAGAATTAAGAAACTATTAGTGTCACTAGTAGAAACTTTTAATAGTAAATTGTAACTTTGAAGCTCTGTTCCCCAAACTTATGTTTCAGGCGGTTAGAACATTTTCAAACGAAGATCACGATTTACTAACTTCAAAACCATTTTTTTTTTTTAAGGTTCTTGAATTTATTTTATTTTTTTGCTACGACCTGTGAATGTCTCGGTACAGCGAACAATCATGTTTTAAATTTTTTTTTTGTAATTGTCCTTCTGAAAGAATCCTTAAGAAAACAAACAGAACAGAGGCCTTTGAAAGACGAGACTCCATAATTCAGCCGGAGAGTGTGGTCCTGGAGCAAAAGTTAGCAAAACAAAAGATAAATAAAAGAAAATCCTCCAAGTCTTCCCTCGGGCCTCCGAAGAAGCAACTTCAACGAACAAAAGCCTTCGAATCGCATAATTCTTTTCTCTCCAGGCAACTTAATAAATGAGCTGTGATTTATCGTAGTCTTTTGAAATTTAAGAAAAAAAAAAGTCATTCAACAAATTATCATCGAGGTAATTAATAGCAACCTTGTTCGGCCATATTTTGAGAAATATATTTTTTTTATTGATAAAACATTATTTAAGTAGTTATTTTGGGTTGTTTGTATCTCAGACATATATCGCAGTACCAGTTCAATCGTGTAACATTTCAATGAATGGTTATTTTGAGTTATTCATCTAATCTTAGCAATAATGGTAAGATATAATATATAGATAATAAGGTAAGTCATTTATAACAATCATGATTTATTAATAAAAATTTTATATGTCTTTGAAACTAAAATACTAATGCTGATATTTTATTTAAGAAGGTGACACTTATAGGTCATAAAATCTGGTGTATTTTTGACAACTCATCTCAATAATTGAAATCTATTTTTTTTTATATAATCAGATGACTTAGTTATTTTATGAAATTCAAAATCATTCATTATATTTTACAACGAATCTATATCAAGAAATCCGATGTTTCAAATGACCAAAACAGAGTTGGTTACCGCACACCTTCAGTTTTACTGTTTCGTGAGTAGTTTCTGAAAATTATTTCAAAATTTTTTATGATTTATGAACATCTCATGGCTAATTGATTTATATCCATACAAAATTTTGAATATTAAAAAAAATCATTATATAGTTTTATTATTATCTTATAGATTAGGAATTATCATTATGTTAAAAATATTTAATAAATAAAAGACATGATTAATAGTTTAGTAAAATACAACTACATTATAATCATAATTTACTAGAAGAAGCTCTTAGCACAAACACAAAAATTGAAATTATATTTGTAACTGGATATTTTTGATTTCATTTAGTATACCCAGAGCGGAATCTCAACAAAAAATTCATGACATCTGAATTGGACTCAGTATTGCTGTTTTATTGATAAGAAAGGGATGTTGAATAAGTTTCACAATACCTCTAGATGACAATATCCTAAACAAGAGAAAATACTTGCGAACAACCTCGCTAACCTTAATTTGGTGTAATCAATTGTCCAGGAATTGTTGTTCCTCTTCGATTCTAGATTTCGATTCGTGGCGAGGGGGCTCCTTGCTTTGTTGGTTTCAATTAGAGCTGACGAATTACACAATCAATTCTTAATTGAGGGCATTATTGTGAAGAATGGCTCGTTTGTTGCCAAAAAGAGGGTCTTTCGTTCGAACGAGGGATCTAAAATGAGCTATATCAAAATTGGTATTAATGGTTTCTTGTCAAGAGTAAATGAAAATTTGGTTAGTATCAAATATCCTTCATATGATATCTTGCAAGATGGAAATAGTGACAAATTTCTATGAAATTTATTTTATAATGTAAAATTGAGACATAAAAACAGTCAGACATAATCTGAAAATTGGACAGACAAAAATGTATTTCTGAACATAATATTTTTGTGTCCCTAAATGGCTTATTGGTATAAATA
>NW_027113993.1:1566959-1568511 GCF_000696795.3 Halyomorpha halys
TATAGCACTATTTGATTTTAATACAAATTAACAATTATGCTGTTAGAACATATAGAATTTTAAGCATTGAAATATTTTTTAAATCAAAAATTGGGAGTTTTTAAAAAAATTGTCAAAGTGATCGTAGATATAAAATAACTTTGAAACGGCTCTAATGATGTTTTATGACTTGCCAAAAGTCTTTTTGTGAAATGTTTTCAATGTTTCACCTGTAGAATAGGTCCTAAGAAAAAGACAAAGTAATTTTATTTTACATAATTATGAGAGATAGTTGATCGTGGATGATGAATGAGGAGAAGATGGTTGGGGGTGCGGTCAATGAAAAACACAAATAAGTACGATTAACTTATTTTAATGTGCCAACGTTTCGGCTAGAGTTTCTAGCCTTCTTCAGGGCTGTTCGCTGGAGGATCAAACGCCTAATCATTAGGCGTTTGATTAATACCAAGGATTGAAACTAATTGCTTGATAACAACTGCGATGGTGGTGTAATGGTGAGCATAGTTGCCTTCCAAGCAGTTGATCCGGGTTCGATTCCCGGCCATCGCACTTACTTTTTCTCAATTTCGTCATCTAAAATTAAAAAAAAAAATCCTATTTAGTGACAGTCCTATATCACTTTTTAAAAACATTGACTTAAAACGGGATGAGAAGACTAGGAGATGAACCTTATGAAAACATTTACTTATGGCAAGTATTGGTTGATGTACGAAATACAATCTCAAAAGAGGAAATCATAACACACGGAATATTAAAAGGCAATTATACCTTTTTTTTTTAATTTCAGCAACTTTTTAACTATTGCTCGTTTTAACCATCTTAAGTATCATCTTCACGTTTTAACTACATTTTTAAAAAGTGATGTAGGACTGTCCCTAAATCGGGGTGTTAGTGGGGCGGGTCGACCGAAAAGGATACCCTATTATTTTTTGTCTTATGATCTCCTCTTCTGAGATTGTGACATGTCAAACATCGACCAACCTACTCGCTATAATTGTCTATTTAAAAAGTCAGATAAGTGGGGTTACCATGGAAGGCGTGAGTGGCGGTTTCACGCTGTCATTTCAGCTTAAAAAAGATCCTTTATTCGGATGGAAGTATATTTCCAAATTGCAGTTATGTTAAGTTAGCGAAATGTGAAAATGTCTCACATTATTACGGTATATTCACTCAAATTCAAAAGGTTTTAATTTTAATTAAAATAATATTTTTTGTTTATTTTTATTAGAAACAACACTATTGAAGCAAAATATGTAAATATTTTGTTTTATAACCGTTAAACCTGAATTATAACTAGCCGAAAAACTTATTAGCAGAAGTAACTGTTTTTTTTTCTAAAATTTAATTGTTACAACCAATACTAGTCAGATGTTTTAATAGTTCTTCCTGGATGTAATAGCGTCAGTTTAGCAGTACAAATAAATTCCTAAGGCCGGTGGCTGAGTCAAGCATCAGACTATAAGTCATTTGAATTTAGCAATAAAAATAAATTCCTAAGGCCGGTGGCTGAGTCAAGCATCAGATTATAAGTCATTTGAATTTAGCAATAAAA
>NW_027113993.1:1570682-1584099 GCF_000696795.3 Halyomorpha halys
AGAAACGTAAAGCAACAATTAAATTTTTTTTTTCGGAAAAACAAATTTTTAACTGTTTTTATCCTCTTGAATACCTCTTCTCCATTAAATTTAATGACTAAATCCTAAAAAAGCCTATTATGTATGTATAAGTTAAGGTATGACACCTGATGTACTGTCATAATACCCAATTTCCCGTGTAAACATAGCCTAGGACTATATATATATATATATATGATTACCAGAACAATTAGATCAATATACAAATAGACATTGAGTGCGTTATTTCTCGTCCCAGTTTTCCTTTTTGAAAACCGAAATTTCAGGAAAAAACGGATTAGAAGATTTAATTGATATGAATAAGGAGTTCTAAACTAAGATAAAAATCGGTTGTTGAAGGATATTCTGTATATAGAAAATTCCGCAATCTATATGAATTGGCAAGCGAAGAACCAAAAAAAGTATTGTCGTCGAAGCACACCACACCTCAATTCAAAATCATAATGCTTATTATATAAGTTACAGTAGGTCACTCCAGAGAATTAAAAATAAGGAAAACTGGGACGAGAAATAACGCACTCAATGTCAATTTATTTTAGAACTTTTAGAACTTAGTTTAGAACTCCTTACTCATATCAATTAAATCTTCTAATCCGTTTTTTCCTGAAATTTCGGTTTTGGCTCTCCGAGCTAGACTGTTGGTACCTGCATTATGTATATCATCAGTTACGTTATAATTTTTCATCATATATAATGCTGAGTTTTGAGATCAACAAGGATACATTTGAATTTTTTTCATTTCAACAGTTGCAAACGTCACATCGAATAATATATCAATATTTGCGATTATTTAGTTGTTTTATAAAATATATGATGATATGAGTCCTGATTGAATGAAGCCACAGGGGGATTTCAAACAACCATTCCATTAAAAACACGGTTTCATTTAAAAGCTGTTTTCACTCTTTTTTTTTATGTTTACATATATTTCTTTTTACGCATTACCTTCAGATTTATTCTGAATATGCTGTTTTTCAAAATTTAATACTCCACTCATTTAATGGTAAAAAAAAAAAACGCGTTGCAAAAAACGCTCTTAATTTAAAAGCTGAAAAACAAAAAAATACGGTTCATGCATTCTCATAAACGTTATTCTGAAGCACTTAAACACTTTAAAACACAATTCACCTGGCTTTATTAATAACGTAATTCATGGAAATTGAAAATAATGAATATAATATTAATTTTAAATACTAGCATTGATTAAGAATGACGCGAATGGCTTTTAGCAGTCATTAATCCAAAACAGTCCTCTAAGCAGCCCTTTTTCCAACATTAATTGCACCTGAAAACATGAAATGGGATTAATTTGTAAACTGAAATTTATATAGGTCAGGTGAATGGTTCACAGTGTTTTTTTTCCCAATGATTTCATTTTTTTTATTCTCTTGTATTTTTATTATATTACGGTAACCGGATATATGAAATATTGCTAATTGACACTAACTGAATTTAAAAAATGGACACTGCTGCGGTCCTTTTCATGGAAATTTCAACCATGAATATCCCAGCCGATCGCAATGTCAGGTTTATATACACCATTGTTTAAAAACATTTATAAATGTATTTTTAGTATACCGGATAGGTCCGATATTTATGGATTTAGCTCAATACACCCTCCAACTTATCAGAAAGACCCTAACAACATGCATAACCATACGTGACACTCGACTTTCATTCCATTGTGGTAAGAGCTTTTTAAAACCTATGCTTGACAGATATTTTTGGTTTCTCCAACTCAGATGTTGTATTGTATTTTCGTTTTAACGTAATGATGAAGTATTCATACTTATTAAAATTACCGTATTTTCATCCTTAAGGTATTAACTTTTCCCCAAATTGAGTTTAAACCCAGGTTCCTTCAAAGCATCCCTTGGCATAATCGTACTGGACAATTAGTGATTGAAAAATGGTCTCACTTATAGAAACGTACTGTTCTGAACACTTCTCCATTAAAATTTCCTATTGTTAATTAATGCCTTGAAGAAAATATCGAACAATAATAATTATAAAAATTAGTTAGTTATTTCAATCAATGCCACACTTTTTGGGTCAACATACTTTATACATTATAAAGACGTGGTTCAAGACAAAATAAAAATAAATTAATAATTAAATGACAAAATAGTGTTAATATAAATTGTGTAATATTTATTCTTTTTTTTCCTTTCAACCTATTTAGTAAGCCTATATGGGATTTAAAAAATACCATAATGTTTAAAATTTAAAAGATAGAAATTTGTATTTCTAACAACGAAAATTATTAGTTTATAAATTGCCATACATATTCTATTTTTCACACAACATAACCTTCATCATTGAAATAAGACTCCCATATTTTCAAAATTCTTCTTTTTTATTTTTTTTTATCTAAAGTTAATCTGTACCATAAGCCACCATTAGTAATTAGTTGGAATATTATTTAGTTTATAATGAGGTGTAGATAGTTGACCGTAGATTAATGATTGGAGAAGTTTGTCGGGGGGTGCTGTCAGCAAAGAACAACATAAATAAACAAAACCATATTTATTTATTTTATCCCGACGTTTCGACCTGAATTTCAGGTCTTCATCAGAGCTATAGAACAAAAGAGATAACAACAACATTTAGAGAAACATACAATTGAAAAGGAATAGTATACAAACAAATTTAGAATTATACAGAATATTGAGATAAATCATAAATGATGAAAATTGATAACTGATAATTGAATATTAAAAAAATTTTTTAATTGATTGATAATTGTGGAATTGGATGAGCATATATATTTATATTTTTAGTAGTGGTATATAAGTTAATAGTCACACTGTAATTCAAATATAAGCCACTCACTATTTTTCATTGTCTGTCATAGTGTTCAATTTGTAGATTCAATTTATTTATTTATTTTTTCAGTTTTCTAGACACTACTTACACATCTTATATTATACATATCTTATTACCTACATGATATTATATTCCACCTGTCACTGTTTTCAATCTACTACCATCCAATTCCACAATTATCAATCAATTAATTTTTTTTTTATTATTCAATTATCAGTTATCAATTTTTATCATTTATGATTTAATTCAATATTTGGTATAATTCTAAATTTGTTTGTATACTATTCCTTTTCAATTGTATGTTTCTCTAAATGTTGTTATCTCTTTTGTTCTATAGCCCTGATGAAGACCTGAAATTCAGGTCGAAACGTCGGCATAAAATAAATAAATATGGTTTTGTCTATTTATGTTGTTCTTTGCTGCCCGCACCCCCTGACAAACTTCTCCAATTATTTAATTTAATCAATAACTTCTTAGAAGGACTGTTCAGTAAAAAACTTACTTTATTATTTGGCTAGGCTCATGTAATACAACATTCAATAACAATATCAGACTTTCAGGTTGTGTTATTTTTAGTTATGAAAATCCGCGAAACCATGGGAACACATGTAAAACACTGGGTAACTTTTTCCAGGACATGGAACCAGTTTCCACAGGCTCCCGTCAAATATTAAATTCATTACTGAAGCCCTTTACCTTCATAATTTATGCAACAAAAACATAATGTAAGCATATTATATAATCGTTACATTGCGTACTGGTCTGCAGCGGGCGATATAGCAGCTGCTTTTCATGTTTTTGAGGCTACTAATTGAGAAAAACATTTCTTGAAAAATAAAGAACAACTGGTTTTGAGATACAGCATTAATTTCGCAATGGTGTAGCAAAAAAAATTAATTATTTCGTATGATTAACCAAGAATAGTGGATTAAATTATATAAAATTTAAAATAGACCACGCTCACACTAATCTCCAGCTTTCCTTGTAACATTGCGTTAAATCAGATGAGCGAAATATAGAGGTTTTAAAAAAAATAAATTTGTGTCTGCTTGATCGGAAGTAGTAGATAGTATTTGATAAAATTGCAGATTCATTTGAACACCAATCATAATTTTCCTCCAAATTAGTAAAAAATTGAGCCAGCCGTTTTCAAAATATAGTTACTCCAAGGAAAATACCTAGAGAAAAAAGTACGACATTAGAAGATATCAACGTTCTATCTCACGTCACGTCATTGGAAATGAAAGCTATTAAAGACTGAGCGAGGGGGCTAGCAATTGGCACTCAGGACATGAGTGCAGTATCTGGTCATGTTTATTTCTTCCATATAATTATTTATTATTGGTTCCTAATCACTGCCGTTTCAATCTTCGGAGAGGATAGGAAGGATAGGCAAAGCTCGAGGATTAGAATGATGAATGATTTTCTACTTGAAATTTGCATGGAGTGAGGGGTTTGTTACAGATGTGATATTAATTTCTTGATGTACGGTATACAATTTCTAGTCATAATCTCACATCCGTTAAATATTATGGGCTATGAAAATGTAAACCATGTAAATAAAAGTTTTAAAAGTAAATCCCGCCGTGATGAAACCATAATCCCAAGACAGGAGTTAGTTTAAGGAAATCCTCGGGGATGTAGGAGCAGCCTGGGGTGGCATATTGAAGCTTGAGATTGGGCTATTCATAGGGCGTCGGGTCGCGGGCTAGATTAGCTATCGCCTCTGCAGCCCAATTACCCCTCTCAGCCACGTCTTCGCACCTGCCCTGGCACGCTTCGACTTATCAGGTATTATCTGTCGGTTGAGTGTGTGTCACGGATAATAGAGGTCTAACTAAGGTCACTTGTGAATGAACATTAAAATATATTTGTTTATTGTTCGTTTCTTTCAAATACTCTGTGTTTATAATAGATGTACTACTATTACTATATCTACCCTACCTATGAGCATTGCTACTATTTTATTCAATATTTGTATTTATATAATTAAACTTTCATTTTATTTCACAAAAATAATTATTGTTTTCAGCCATAGTAATTATTTCAGGCTGGTAGCTTAATCTCTTTCCAAAAATATTAAATCCAATTTTTCATAACGACCCTCCCTCGACCCAGTTTCGAAAGGGACCCGGGAGCAGAATTTGTACTAACGCGTATTTCATTCATAGCCCAGTCGTTATTTTAGCATTTAACCAAATGAAATTCCTCAGCGCTCCCGGGCCTCTTTATTAATGCCATGTATCTTCACCGGGCGGTAAATGGATTTCTGCTTGTTCACTTCTCTCCGGGCAGGTTCCCCTACTAGATCTGCTTCTGATGACTGTTGGCTAACATTGTATTAGGGCATCTAACTCATCTTACGGCAGCGGCTTTGGAGTATAAAAAAGTGTAACAACTTTTTTATATTTAGTTATTCAAATTACTTTTATTTAAGGACAAAATGTAGCCTAGGACAAACAGATTTGAAAATTGAATATAGTTAGTATTCTAGAAAGGGCGAATACAAAAAATAAATAAATAAAATATATATATATTCGAATTTTTTTATTGGAAATTTTTATAGAAATAGTCACTGAGGTCAACAAATTGAATCATGCGAAACACAATCACAAATGTTATCAAAAATGGAAACACATCATTGGTATCATATACATACGTTTTATCCACAAACAATTTTATAAATCAGGTAGAGTAGGTACAAATTATACTCTCCTGATAAATCTACCTACTAACTAAATAGTCCTAAATAGGAGGGTTCTTATTTCTTTAGTTTAGTTTAATGATATATAACTTCTAGTAATAGCAAGAGCTATATCGTGAATATATGATATATTGAAAGCTGTTTATATAAGGTTTTTATTTTTAATTTGGTTTGATCGGTATTTGTCACTCGTCTGTTGTTAAAATATAGAGCAAATATAAATACTATAAATATATAATATAATATAAATATTTGTGTAGTAAATAAAACAGTGGTACTGGGAAAAAACGACCAGACTCAAATTTTTACCTGACAATGGACAGTAGAGGGTAATGTGTTTAAGGTTCTGTCTTAACTTGTTCGTCCATAAGTTTGTAACGATTATTTTCAGCGAATTGTTCAACCCATTTTCAGGTTTGATTGCTCAAACTATCGAATAAAGTACAATGAATGTTATTTGAGCTGCAAATAATTAATGAGTTGAATCTGTCTGTCCGAAGCTTTGTTACGATCCTAATTGCAAACTTCTTTACTAACTTGTTTGATTTTATTTCACAAATTACTCAGTGACCTGCACTACAGGCGGTATGTGAGCAAACATTTAATCACATATTGACAACTATTTAAGCTAATTTAGGTTAGGTAAAGTAAGGTGAGTGATTCCGAAAACCATTTATTTTAATAACCTAAGATAATTCGTGGGTGATAATTCTGAACTACTTTGTAAAGATAAGGCTTGTTTAGTGGTTTTATAGTCTATCTTGATCTCCTGGCTTTCAAATCAATTGTATTTTAAATGTTTGAGTAATTTAGTCTGTTGTTAAGATATATATAGTCTCAAACATTAATTTCGGTCAAAACATTTTAGTTTAATTCTATTAAACTGAATTTTATATTTGGTCTTTGTTATTGAATCCAATCCTATATCTATTTACATCACAGTACAACTCACACTCAAACGAATTTACACTGTCCAATTTTAGTTCAATATCCATAAGTATCGGTAAAAGAAAAAAATGAAATTAAAAAAAAAAATTACAAAAGAAATGTAAATAACTCTATCTGTCGTGGGACATAATGTTATTACATATCTCCTCAACGGGATGTTATGAAAATAATAAAACGGTATAGTAGCTTGCTGCCTTCAACCACACGCTGTGACTGCTTGCAATTACATTCCGTCCCATACATATAGAAGCTCCTTTCATCTGCTGTTGTAAACATAACAAATGTATATTAATCATATTTTAGAAGAGTTTTGAGTTTCATTTGAAGGTAGAAGGTACCTGAATACTGTACCAAGGTTTATTAGTTGTTGACAACTTTGCTAGCTAGACCAATGCGATTAAGGTGATAATGTATAATATGGTCATGCTCGTAGTATGTTTCTATATATTCTTTGTTTTATTCAATAAAGTATAATTACCTAACTGTATAACTTACATTTTGTTGGATATCTGTTTCTTTTCAACGTGAATCACTTTTCAATTCCGGTTCTAGACAATTATTATCAGTTAACTAAAAATTAGAAACGTATCAGTACTTTATTGTCATAAATAGTCTAATATAATAGCAGAATGCAATCAATACAGTCCATCGTTGATGAAGGATTAGTCATGGAACTGGACAAAACACCGCTAATACAGCAGACAGCTACGATGCTTTTTTTTTCTTTTGTTTTTCCTCTTCCATCGGCACCGCAGGGTATTAGTAGTGAATCCCCCAACAGTAGAGTATACAAGGGACAGTTAGGGCAGTTGTTTTAAGCCGGGATTATCCGCTATGCCTCTTCAGTTAATATCGTTCTCCGAAACAGCTGTGATGTTAGTAGCTAACTTTTCTCTATATCATTAGGAACGAAGTATTTGTACAAAAATAAAAGAAAAGAAAAACAATTTGACGCCATCAGTTCATTAAGCTAATTTGCTTTATAAACAAAAACTAATTATGCCAAGTATACAGTTCATTGAAGCTTCCTTATTTTTTCTACTTTTTTTCTTAGTTGATTTTCTGGTAGTTAAATTTTTTTTTCTGCATATTTCTAAATTATCTACACTAGTGTAGTTCTAATTTTCAATTTATTTAAATTTAATTTAATTATTTTACATTTAACAAAATCCGTTCCATCTTCTGAATTTTAGGAATTTCAATAAAAATCGAAGGTCAACATCCCTGAGCTTTTTTTTAAATAGATATATTTTAAGCTTAGACATTTCATTGTAATGAATTAATTTTAATCAAACTGTGATTTTCTAAAACTGAACTATTTCGATTGGTCCTATTTTTTCCAAAATCACGATCACCAAAGTAAACTTTAACTTGTGGCCAAGGTTGGAATAATTGAGTTCGTGTCATAGATCACTTAATTGAAGATTAATTATTTTTTTCATGAGTAACACATCTTTCTTTACATTTCCACCTGTAAATCTAGTTTACAACCAACAAATAAGCTGTACTACTCAAGCCTGGCATAAGTTGGCATGAGGGAGACAGCTTCAGAGATGCATCCTCCTGACGTTAAGTAAATTATTTGATTACACTAGGTGGTCCCGCATCCAACTCCACTTTAGCCTACACCGAGTTACGTCAGGGATGTCATGTGTTGCTGTCGTATAAATTTATGAACTGTCCATGTAGTGTGTTGTGCAACCGTTCGAATGTTATATAATTTTGGTCCATAACAATGGGAATGCGTTGGTCGGTGAGAATGGCCTCGTTAAACGTATAGTGGTAAGTTCGTTGCCAGTCTTAAAAATTGCTATTAAAAATTTTATATTTTCTGTATCTGTGTTTTTTTCTAGCAGGTTCATAAATTTGGCGTAAGTCCATATGACTTTTAGTAAGTAATTGTATACGTTAAGTTTTCGCCTGAGGGATAATTTAGGAAGTCTGTGTAGTATGGAATATGATTATCTCAGTCAGAATATTAACGTTTTAAGTTTTGTCATGACGTGTGGGCCCCTTGCCAACCTTCTGTCATAAGTAAGTAACAGTAGTTCAGCAACAGACAAATTTGTAAATTTAAAGAATAATGTTATAGTGAAAACTTAAAAAATTAAAGTAAATGCGATTACGTGGAGAAAAGCCTCAAAACATACAAATTAGTGCAATGACCAAGCCCAAACCGTTTAATTTCCTGCAATATGAAACTGATATCAACGTTTACACCTTTTTTATGATTCGAATTACTGTTATTGTTTGGCTGAATTTGAAGATAAAGGACGAAAGATGCAAATGCACGAAATCTGTTCTCTATCATCATCATCAACTATATAAATTATCTTCTCACTTTTTTGTTACCGGTTTTATCGTTTAAATAAAATAATTTGTATTCATGTTTATTCTCAAACATTCTTTATTATTACATTAAATGCGCAATGTTGCGGCCAATACGGTTATCCTCAAGAACAATCTTGAATATAAATTTACACCTCATATCCAACAATTAAAAACGTTTTGAAGGTTTAATGTGATTATACTCTATTTAATGTGTAATAAGTGAGTGATAATAGTGCTAAATCAACCTATAAAAGTGACAAAATAAGTTGATTCGACTACATTTGTTAATCTAAGCAGAAAGCCTACAAAACGTTTTAAATTGTTAGATGCGAGGTTTAAAGTAATAATAACTTTACACCTCGCATCTAACAATGGGTACAAATTATTTTATTTAAACCACCCCCTATGTTAAAATCAGTTCTTGCTTTTATATATTATTTAGTTTATAATAAAAAGTACGAGAGAGTTCAGATGAAATTAGTTTGTCATTCCTTATAAACCCTATATTTTATTATTAAATTAAATTAAATCAATTTAACAATCGTAAATGCTACTTCAGATAATAATACTATTACATTCTTAATAGTACTAAGTACTATTTCAATAATTGTTGAAAACAGTTTAGATAAGACCTTAGTCGTTTCTAACTTAGGAACTGCAGAGTGACTTACCGAATCCATCTCCCAGCTAGCAGTGGGCAGTAATGTTAGGATAGGCCAGACTGTCCAATACCCACTGCTTCGAGAGGTGTCCATCTCAGTGGAGTGTTCTGGAGCAGGCCTTGTACAAACACCACGACCTGGAGGAACCACTCCTGCTCTGTTTGCTCACTGGAGGTTCCATTAGCCGATTATGAATCAGTATGTTCTTGGCTAGTGACACTTCCTTCTTCGAGAGTAGTGACATTTGAATCCGAAGGCATGGAATCAAATTTTAAATTTAACATATTTATCAACAAATGTTGATCAATTTTATCTGATTACATTGAATTTATGATTTTTGTTTGATAGTAGTCCAGGAAAAGACTAAATAAAGGCATAAGTTTCGGGAGTTCTGATTTTGTGATATATCGTTTTGGCTTAGAGCGACATTAAAAATTTACATTTGAGGCCTTGACAGACATCCGAAAGTTTTTATAGTGTTCGTTGAAAAAATAAATTTCTTATTCCACTTAAACATCATTTGTAAAAATAGATTTGAACTCATTGAAAATCAAATTACAGTTTTGACTCCTTATATGACGTGTCTGGCACTTATGTTCTAAATAAATAGATAGAAAACTAATTTCTTTTATTGTTAGATAGGACAAATCACAATGACTTGGTGGTTATATTGAACTAAAATATTTCAATGGGCCGTCAAACTTTTTAATAGATCGAAATAACATTCAAATAGAATTAAATCAATTTAAAACTGAAAATATTTATAATTGAAGAACCTAGGGAACAACGAAAAGCGATGAAGAAGATTTGTAATATTATGAAATAATATGAAGAATGAAGGAGATTTCAATTGCTGGACTGATTTTTTTAAGGAAGTGACGATGAAAGTTTAGGAAATCAATAAAACATAAATTAATTAGCTTCCTCGTTAATGGAGGACTGAAACACCTTTTCCAATGCCTCGATAATTAATAAATTTCCCAAAAGGGAAGATTGAACCGTATGAAAATTGGAAGGTTTAACAATTTCGGCAAGAACTCTCGAACTCCATAACGCTCTCTTGAATCGGTTGAAAGTGAAAGGGGGTAACCTGGGGAATTATTTCATTAAAGAGCTTCCAAGGAAATCGGCAGGAATTTAATCAGTAAGGAATCGTATCCTCTTTAGGTCGTTAGTGTTCGAGGAGGGAGGGGGAAGGTGTCCTCTGGGGCCTAGGAATATCCGGGGGATTGTTCCTGATCCGTCCAGGCGTAGTGGAATTAATTATTCAATGGTTTAATAATAAGGATATAATTCAATAGAAAAATGTACATGAATATAAAATTATTAATTTAAGAGAAACTTTAGGTTATGGATGAATTAGTAAATAAATTTATTTATTTATCCATACCTGACATTTGGTTGAAAAAATCAGTAATTAAGTTAGGGAATGTTAGGTATGTGGATAAAAAAATATCATGTTGTGTCTCTAATATGACATATTTTAATATAAAATTATGAAATATACAACTCTTAGAAATTCGTGAGAACTATTTGAATACATAAATAAATCTATGGGAAGCATTCTCCAGTGACTTCGGAATACTTGGAAAAAGAACGAAACTGCAAAAAGGTACATTTGAAATGTTGGGAGGCGTTAAAGAAATGTAGCATATGTACATTTTTAACATGAAAGAACTTTTTTTTTGTTACTGTGTCAATTTATCTATAAACAAATCAATGTACTACCAATTAGTCCGATGTTGATGAAATCCACCATGCTTCTACGTGTTGGGACTTAGGATCATATTATTGGAATATCACACACTATAAATCATTTTTGCGTAAAAGATACCACATTTTTGACCTAAATAATAAAAGTAATGTAATTAATGTTAGCTCTCCAGCGCATATTGTCCTGCGGGTGACAACTTTGAAAGTATAAAAAATAAGTAGATATCTTTAGTTACTCTAGTCAACCCTATATAGCTTGAACTATTGTTCAATGGTAAAATTAATAAAAAAATTTCTCTTACCATGATCTCACTCGTTTTAATCATTTATTCATGGCGTTCTCAAGTTTCAGGAATTTTTATGATTTTTACTCTGTTTTATTCTAATTATGAAACAGAAAACGTAAGTAAAAACACTGAACTCACATTTTGGAAGATCATTGAAACAACAAAATTTGAACAAAAAATATTTTTTTTTTGACACTTTGTTTTTTGACTGCCGTTAAAACAGCCCTGACGAAGCCCTGCAACGTGGGGTGAAACGTTGGCTCAATTAAATAGTATAATTATCTACTATTTGAGTTTTTTTTTTTACCGCACCCAGACCATATTCCATTCATGAATTCACATTTTATTTCAATTGAATGTACATTGTCACTTAATGGAAGTCTTTTTAGAAAATATATTGCAAATTATAGCAATCCATATGCGTGTCAGTGCCTATTGTCGTTTATAGGTGATGGCTCCGACCAAATCAATTAAACATGTTTTTGTTTTTTTAATATTAAATTTATATGTTTCTGTAATTTAGACCGAAAAAAGAGATATCAATATATTTACTTGGGACCTTACCGGTATTAAAGGGTTAATATTAAACTCCCACTAGATTATATTTGTTATGTCGCTATTTGGCCTATCTTCCAATTTTGCTACCGTGGATTTTGTAGCGTTTAACGATGGTTTTCTATTCTCTTTACAAATCCAAAAAGAACTAACAGAGGATGTGATCTCACTGAATCATAATAAAAATGATCGATAGAAATACTTCGTGTTCAAAATTGAGCCTATCTGCACCATTCGTCTATTGCATAGGCCCCATAGCGCCTATAGGCTAGTAAAATCAGAATAAGGTCAATGTATATAAGTGTATCCAATATAAAAATAAAAATGAAATAAAAGAAAATCATATAAATAAAAATACTTTGAATGTTAATGTAAAACATTAAAATAGAAAAAATCGAGAAATACACAAAGTAAAAAAGGTAGTTTTGTGTAGACAGGTTCTAAAATGACTATAATGTTGTTGTATTTTTAATTATAACATATGCTTTAGGTATAGTTCAATTCTAGCGATTATTTTCAGTTGTATAGAAAACTTACTAAAATATATAACAATTACAATATAAAATAAAGAAAAGCCACACATTTTTTAGAAACTTATTTATAAAGTAGAATTTCCAAAAAAATAAAAAGATTATATTATTTAAGGTTGAACAAAATAATGTCTAACCCATGTTTATAATCTATATTGTTGGTCACAACTAACACCAAAATTTTTAATTTGCGTTAACTATAATTTAAAAACAATTCTCTAAAAAATTTTCAGATATGGCACTTTGAAATTGCATGGGAATATTATATATATATATAAAGAAAAAAATGTTTATAAGTTTACTCACAGGAGGAGAATATGTACATGATTTTTCAGTTATTCTTAGCAATTTTTTCTAAAAAGCCGTGCTTCACTAGTGATCTGCTATTCCTCGAAGAAGCTCCTGTATTTACAGCCGATAATGCGAGCAAGTCACGGTGCGATCGTATATCCTGACGGCGCCTCCACCCAACAGCCCTCCAGTGACCTGGCTCAGGAACGAAGCGTCACCTTGGGGATTGGCTGAACCTCCTGGGAGGTGGATCAGTCATTGATGCTAATAGTCTTCCCCCTTTAGTAATATATTATTGGCTGTCTACCGGAAATATTGCTTCCTCGTGTTTAGAATCCGTTCAGTCTATCAGTTGAAAGTTATACGAGGATATCGCGTTTGGAAATATGTTGAAGAGAACAATATATTGATTTAAGACTATAGGAAAACCATATTTATTTTCGCTACTACTCGTAGTATTAGCTCTAATATAGAAGTCTTTACTCTTTCTCTCTCTCACTCTCTCTCTCTCTCTCTCTCTCTCTCTATATA
>NW_027113993.1:1584149-1598116 GCF_000696795.3 Halyomorpha halys
GTTTCTATTAATTAAAAAAGAATGAGCTGTTTTGTGATATCAGCTAACTTTGTTGGCCCGATGATGTAGAAATCTGCCATAAACAGGAAAACTTTAAAGCCTGATATTAACTATAAATTAACACAGGTTTCTTTTTATACACCTTTAAATAACAGGAATCTTATTATTTCCGCCATAAAAACTTGTTTATTAATAGGATAATAAGTTAATATTGTTTAATCCCATATTTTATCATCTGTTGTTTTTGAATTTATTAAATTCGTTTTAAAAAAATTATTATCACTTAATTTACGAATTTATGGAAGGCAGTGACTTTTAATTAATAAAATAGTAATTACATAATTACATTAATTATTTGACAATTCCATTCATTTTTCTTTAATTCAAAATTATTCAAACTACGTGACGTAGTACTCCAACAAAAAACTAGCTTTTCTGAAAAAGTTATTTCTCCTTCTAATGGGAAATATTCTCTAATTCTTATCCCAAACAACTTTTTTTTCAATAAGCTAAATTATTGGAAATTATTTTGTCAATTACCTCTAAAAGAAATTATCTTTAAGTTTTCTTTTTGACATATACATATACATTCTTGTTTATTTAATGCTTATCAAACTCAAATTTATTATTAATTATAAGTATAATATTTGAATTATTCAACAAATTTCGGAAATAACTGCTTAAGGTATATTTTTATAAGTTTTCAAATGTATATTTCAAAGTAATTTGGATTTTTACGCTACTGTGAATGAAAGAATGAAAAAAAAACAACTTTTTTTATGACTAGTTGAGATTGTAGCAGATACAAATTGTACAAAAAAAATAAAACGATAAAGAAATAATTAATGATTGATTTTAGAAAATCTTTAATTATCAATTAAACCGATGAAAAATTTAATGTTTCCTCATTTACATCAACTGAACATTTCTAATTTTATGAAATAATGTAATGTTATGAAATCCTCCCCAGATTTGTTGTGATATCCTTTTCTGGTGATAGTTTGTCCTTTGCAGCCAAGTTGTTGGAAATGTAGCGGACACAAACTGCAGTGCCACAAAACTATCTCCTACCTTTGGCAATAAAACTGATTTACTCCCTTCGCTTCTCAACTATTTCCTCTTCCGCTTTTCCAAGTGCCCTTTGTTGTCTACAGTTAACGTAGTGTTTACTGTAGCATGTCGTTATTTAACAGTTATATTAACCTTTATTGTGGTCTAACTCGACTTGAATTAAGTTTTGAATTAATACAATATGCCACAATTTAATTTAATGCCCTTTACTTAAGTATTAGTGTTTAAATACTTATTCATACAATATATACAAAGTAGAAAAAAAAAACCAGAGAAAAATATAATACTGTCTTGTTTTGTATAAATAAAAATATGAGTCTTTATCAAAAATAAAACAAATCTCATCAAAAATATAAAAACAATAAAACTAATCTCATCAAAAATATAATAACCATAAAACTAATCTCATATTATAAAAAAATATATAATTTATAAGATAAAGGAAATTGAATTAAATTAACAATCAAATAAAAACACATTTATACTTATTTACATTCTGCAGAATGGAGATAGTTTTGTGGCACTACAGTTTGTGTCCGCTACATTTCCAACAACTTGGCTGCAATGGATAAACTATCACCAGAAAAGGATATTACAACACATCTGCGGAGGATTTCATAACATTACATTATTTTAAAATTAGAAATGTTCAGTTGATGAAAATGAGGAAACATTAAATTTTTCATCGGGTTAATTAATGAATAAAGATTTTCAAAAATCAATCATTAATTATTTCTTCTATCATTTTATTTTTATGTCCAATTCGTATCTGCTGCAATCTCAACCAGTCATAAAAAAAAAAAAAGTTTTTTTTTTCATTCATTCATTCACAGTAGCGTAAAAATCCAAATTACTTTGAAATATACATTTGAAAACTTATAAAAATATACCTTAAGCAGTTATTTCCGAAATTTGTTGAATAATTCAAATATTATACTTATAATTAATAATAAATTTGAGTTTGATAAGCAATAAATAAACAAGAATGTATATGTATATGTCGAAAAGAAAACTTAAAGATAATATCTTTTAGAGGTTTAAAAACTTAAAAAATATATCTTAAGCAGTTATTTCCGAAATTTGTTGAATAATTCAAATAGTATACTTATAATTTTATTATATATGTCAGAGAAAAAGAAATGATACTAGGAGGGTATTAATAATAAATTTGAGTTTGATAAGCAATAAACAAACACGAATGAATATGAATATATTTACATTCTGCAGGGGAATTCCAAGCCAAGCCTTGGAACCCCCGAGTGGAAGACAGGGCTGGGCTACAGGGGAAGAGATCCCAGCGCTTCTCTCCCAGCCACGTCACTGGTATTGAGGCTCAGTGGAGACTGAGTGGAAAAACAACTAACTATTCTCACTTATTATGAAAGCTAATTCATAATAGACCGGACAAAAATAATTTGATGAAATGCAATAAATTATTTTTAAGAAATACGGCTACAAAATACATCATTACATTTTTTTTTAAAATTATATCTTTATTGACATTTACAACAGTACTTAATAATAGATCCAGTACATTTGTTGTAAGATCATAATGGCATGATACAGGCATGTTAATAACCTATCAATTAGTAGCAATAATTTATTACATTAGAAGGTCTCGTGCTCATCTTTTTTTCAGACGCCTCAGAGGATTCTCAGCAATGGAAGAGAAACTAGTGGGTTTGGGAGTTTATAATGAAGGATTGATATCTGGTTTGGGCTAGATCGGTTACATCTGGAACATTAAGGTCTTTATGGATGATTTTATTTGTGACTAAGTAAGGAGAATTGAGGATTTTGAATTGTAAAGATTGGATACGCGTGAAATTCGAAGGTTTAGTGGGGCTTCAAAGCTCAACTCCGTATTGTCCAGATAGGCCTTATAATTGTCATATAGATAAGTATTTTGCAATGAATCGGAAGTTTAGATCGTTTTTCTAATGTGTGCTTTTATAGTCGGAACTGACGTGCAGTTTCCTGTCTTTTCAGTCTTGTGTGAGGATTCAGGTTAGTAGAATATCCCGGTGTAGTCCCAGGTAGCGGATCTGTTCCAGGGATAAGAACAACACTATTAAAGGATTTTGTAGAGCAGTCGGCAGGTTTACGACCAAGAGTAAAGGTGATCATAACATAAATAGATAGCTAACTCGTACTTTAGTCGAGACATAAATATAACATATGTTTTTATAACCTGTTACCAAATATGAAATCTGTGGATAAAATACGAAATTATTGTTGTATGGTCAATTGTTATATTAAGAAGGAATAGGAGGGAAATCTGAAATACAGGGTAAGTTTAGGTTAAATAAATAAATGAAAAGACTTTTAGGATCCGGAGATTTGATATTAGTAATGCTTTGGCTAATATTCTTCACATAAAAACTCCCCCCCCCCTCCCCACCCCCAGTAATTTCTCCCCAAAACTTAAACCCTCCAGATTCAATGTTGTGTAATATTCACATATACAATACGTTTCGGTGGACACCTCGTATACTCACCTGGGTTAAGGCTAACTGCCTCCTCAAGAGTTAAGATTAAGTTATAATAATAATGAACTTTGGTTTATGATTTAGTATACATATATCTAATGTTCTTTTAACATAGTGAAGTTCTATCATTAAATAAAATTATTGCTAATAAAAAACGGGTAATGACTTTTTTTTCAGTACTGAAATCATGTTAAACTATCTCAAAACCATGTTTCAAAATATGACTAAAAGTTGGAAATATATCTCCGCCGTCACTTTTGCCAAACTCCTGGCAATATTGCTGATTGACAAATCGCTCTTCGTCCGTTGGCAGTCTTAAATTAGTGGAGAGTTAATTTTTGCCCGCTAAGGAGGAGCCAAGATAAACTGAGCCGAGTTAATCATCTGCTAAAAGTTAATCACACTTTAACTTCCACCAGCTCCGCTCGAAATATCGGTTCCATTTCCTACAAAAAACTTTGCCAGTTTTTTTTTTTTACCTCTTATCATCTATCTTACAGGGTGAGGGGTTGGTTGAGAAAAAAATTTACAGCTTTATCTACTTCCTCTGCTAAATTTATTATTTGATTACTATTTCAGAAGGGAAATTAAAGAAAAAATCGTTTTACTATATATTATTATTAATAAATAACCAGTTTTTTTTTTATTCTTCGGAATATTTTATTTTATTATCATCTACACCAAATTATTAGATTCGAAAAATTTTAATTTAAGAAAACACAATTAGTTTTCCGAAAATTTGTGTGTCTAAATCCATTTGATTTAAATCTTAAATCTCCACATAAAATTCGTTTCTCATCATAATAAATAATGGTATATTATAAATTAATTAAATTAAATCTGTACCGCTACAACCCATGAAGGGTCAGGGGCTCAGTACTTTGTAAGAGAGTACTGTTACTAGACCGACGGTTGTGTAGGTGATTTAGTCAGAATCATGCTCGACCACCAGATATTATAAATTATATTATAATATTTTAAATAATATGTTCTTATCTATATAAAATGTATACAGTTAAAACAAACTTATTGGAAAATCGTTGATTGATCGTGTGTAATACATAAAAGGAATTGCCATCTTCCTTGAGTGGGGTCAAGGAAGAACTCAAACGTTTGTTCATTATCTTCCTTTACTCATGATTTTGTTCTTATTCCCCTTCTTTCGTCTTTTAGTGTGCATCGTATTTCTAAATTACTTTTGTATTCGTTATTATTTCCGTTTTTATGAATTTCCTAAAATCTTTTTATACTTCTTGTTTATTTATACATTTTACTTGTACTTCGTTGATTTACTTTGTCCATTTTTATATAAATTTTCAGATATTTGAAATCATAATATGATATCACCTTAGTTTACTTTTATTTCATGCCATCTATTTTGTTACTCCGTTACTTTATTTTTGTGTTTGTATGTTTTTTACCCCTGATGAAGCCCTTAAGCATCCCATTAGAAGCCCTTTCTAATTGTCCTATTTTGTGTCATCATTATATGCCTAAAACTATTTTACAAATATCAACATTTCCTAGGTCAAACCAGAACGTTAGAAAATTTTCCAAAAAAAAAAGAAAAAGTTGATAATGATTTTAATTTTAAGTATCAACTATAATTATAAAAAATTGAATCTATTGACAACAATAGTAAAATATTACACAATATTTTATTATTAAAATTATGTATGCTTTTGATTCTTATGATTTTGAACTGAGCGCAAATCATTAAAATTATGTGATGTTCGTCAACCAAATGTAGACCATAAAGAGCTCTCAGGAGAAAAATATACGTCATGAAATTCGTAATCAGGAATTCATAAAAAATAAATTCTTAATTTTCAGGACTTTTGTAAAAATTCTACCGAGATATTTTTGATCCTCATTTAAACCAACAAGATTCCATAATTTTGACAGATAAAACGAAGATCTTATAATCAAAATTGCAGGTAATTTACTTTTCTTTTGTATAAAATGAGCTTTAAAATTTATTTGAATATGTCATCCTTTACAAGCTAAAAGCAAAAAGAGGAGAAAAAAGGTTTCTTTTTTTAATTTTTAACTTTTGGATACAATTTGTGGTCATAAAGTTGAAATTTGTCATCAATTCCTAGAAATCATGAATCGATTTCCAGACCTATCCCCACAGATCCCTTCCTGGTCAACATTTAACTGAACCCTGCTTGAATAAAAAATGCTTCGACTGCCCATCTAAACATTTCTCCAGATAAAAATAAAATAATAATAAAAAATACAAATTCAGGAATTTACTCTTGTTTAATTTAGTAGAAGTTATTGCTTCTAAGAAATAAAATGTTTTCCTGTTTTTTGTAGAAAAACGATTAAAGTTTAATCTTTTTTAATATATCCGTGAAAATTGGAGGTTACAAAATTGAAATTCAATATCAGCACTCTGGACAACTTAAGGGAACAAATTTCCAGAACTTCTGCAGAACATTCTGGTCTTTAGTTGAATTTTTTTTTATACTTCTAGGATTTGATCATTCGTAATAAAATATATTTAATTTAGAAATGGTTTATATTTACTCTACTATAATCACTGCTAATAACAATATTTTATTTCTTATTAACAAAAGCATTTCAGACAAAATTACTAATTATTTGCTTCGACGATATGGCTAAGAGGGTTCGTTATTGAGTATCCTTTGTAGTCAACTCCAGTCAACTCCAGTCTATTCCATTTTCAAGCTTTATTACAATATCGAGGCGAAGCAATATTGCCATTGTTATGAAATATTTTGAGCATTGAAAGGCAAGAAATATAAATCTGATGAATCAATATCTCCCTAATTGTAAATTTAGGGATTTACAAGAAGGATAGTATGATAATCAGTATTTTTTCTGTTATTGATAATTTAAACCCTTTATTTACATTTTACATACAGCTTAGCATTTTGGCAATTTCGATGATTCAATATAATGTTAATATAAAATAATATTTGAAAAACTATTTAAACTGTTCAATAATTGACATCAACATCATATAGTTTGTTTTTTAACTTTTATCTAACATTGGCGCCATGTTGTTTTTTCTTAGGAAATAACGAAAACCCCGAAACGATGACTCCAATGTGCCCACAATATAACTACAATATGGGTATATTGGTATATATTACAATATTGGGTATATATAGATTGGGGTCAATCTAAACAATTATCGAACTATGACCACCGGCGAATACTTTTATATGTAGATAACAGAAAACCTAGGGGCGATACCCACCAACCTGTGGAACTATCGTAATAGAGAAAGATAGTCCGGGTAGTGGTCAATAATGGTATCAAAAATGTGGAGTTTTGCTTTGTACTACCATCAGAAAGCTCTGACGATGCCTTGCAAAATGGGGCGAAAGGTTGGTTAAGAATAAATAGATTCATTATTCTATTTTGATACCTTTATTGACCGCCACCCGGACTATGTTCCTCCAATTAGAATAATTACGTTCAATAACTAAGATTAAAATGTGTAGGATCCTAAAATAAACAAAAAAAAAAAACAGAGATATCAGAATCAACGAAGCGGCGTCAAGTAATAGCGAAATTCAAATGATTCTAACAATCTAATCTTTAAAAGTAATCCTAATTTATCTCTGTGCAATCCATTACTACAACGCAGTATCCATACGTTACAATCCATTCCACTTCATGCCTAATTAGTGGGTTATTAATAGCTGTAGATAAGACACATATCATTCGAAACACAAACGGGCTCATCATTGGTTCTAGTAGAATCCCCCCCGATAAGACCTATGAATTACTGCAGCAGATAGGGCTAAAGAGTTGACAAAGGCTGTAGAGCCGACGTTTCGGCCGATATATAATTCATGGGTTGGATAGGAGCCAGCTCCGCAACATGTGGCACTTATCGCCTATCTCATTACTGGATAAGGGGAGAGTCTGCTGGAGAGATTTATTGCGATCGCTGAAGATACTCAACTCTATCCAGCCCATAGGACCTGGATCGCGAGAGGTCGTTGTCTGATTGTAGGTCATTGGATATTGTGACGGTAACAGTTTAGTGACCTAGTTCGGGGTCTCTTATTGTGCGACTGCTGCTTATGTTACACCGCTCTTGAGGAAATTTTTTTCTCACGAAATTTATATGTGTTTTAGACAGCTGTTTTTACAATATAGCAATTGCATATAAAATGAAAATCCTAAAAAATAAAGATATTTTTGCTTAGAAAAATCAAAACCTATTAAACAAATTATTATTTAGTAATAAACTATAAAAAATAAAGACATTTTCACTTTAAAAAATTGAAAAATATTAAACAAATTATTTTTTTAATAATATATTATAAAAATAAAGATATTTTCACTGAGAACAATTGAAACAAATTATTATTTTAGTAATAAAAAATATCGATAATTTAAAAAACGTTTACTATAAGTAATGAAACGAAAATAACCCAACAAATCATAATGGAGTGATACATGCATGAAAAGAAACTACCCATTGATAGCACTCTAATAATATTTCTATATTAGAAGGTGTCGTGGCTACCTTTATTTCTGGCGCCTCGGAGGATTGTAAGGAATGAAACTAGTGGGCTTGGGTGGATAGAGTTTCTAATGAAAGGATTGATATCTGGTTCGAGGTAGATCGGTTACTTATGGAACATTAAGGTCTTTGAGGATGATTAATTGGTAACAAAGTAATGAGCATTGAGGATTTTAAGAAGGACTGGATACGAGAGAAATTCGAAGGTATAGCTCAGACTCCATGAGCCCAGCAGAGGTTATATCTCAACAATGATGCGTTGATATTCAATTATCAATATTAACATAAAGTAAGAAATAATATCGTAATTTGTTCGTATAAGTGACAATGCTCTGTAATTTAGACCCGCTGAAAGGTTTGAATAACATAAAACTTTCCGTAATTTTAGGAAAATCATTTGGACCAGAATTCTGTTCACATAGTGAGTCATACATTCAGACAATCCAACAATATGTTTATTAATGTTTTGCATAAACGGACACATTTTCAAAAAGGTTTATTAGTACAACTGCATTTGAAAATCTTTTGCTTACACCATTTTAAAACATAATGATGCTATAATGGATCGATTGTTTACTAATATGTAAAAAAAAAGATCAATATTTTTATTAATTAAAAATACTGAAATGCTAAAAATGGTCATGACAGTAATTCAGCCAATAACTGGTACTTTCATTAAGTAGATCACTATTTTCCAACATAAATAAATTTTATAAAGCAACAGGCATAATTAATCTTTTGTCAAAACAAGACATCAATCAATTTTTCAAGGTTACTTGAAATACTATGTAGAGGGAGGTAGGCCACCACACCGGTCTTTAGGAAAGGGGACCCAATCAGCCATGTCCTGTGGCCAGAAACCACACGATGAGCTGTACTTAACTGATTGTACTCAAAAGCGAACAGAAGCCTTCCGCCCGAGTCGGCGCGCTAATGAGCCATCACAGAGAGTATCTCATTATCACGCTCCATTCGTCAGATTAAAATCAATTCGAACATTATCGGGGGGGAAAATGTAGCGTTGAGGATTGATTAGCTGGATGACTGCCTCGCGGTGTGAATACCGTACTGCGGTCCTTCTCCCATCCACTGTCATCCGTATCAAAGTCACGATCACTCAAGTCTGATCAGAAATTTCGTGCCTTAAAATTTAGGTTTTAGCAAATATATAAAACCCTCACTGAGAAACGAATGCACTGAAACCAACATATTTATACTGCCTTGATGGCCTCTTTTTTCTCCTTATATGGACCTCAACATATCATTGAAAAACAAAATATGAGGAAAGCGGTTGGGGGTTTGGTAAAAAAGAAACAAAAAATAGTTAACAACTTTTTACTTGCCGACGTTTCGGCCCACTCTCTCGAAGAAATGACGTTGATTGAAGTTCTTTCTTCACTGTAACATCAAAGTGGATGTTATTTCTTTTTTATATATACTTATTATTGTACCTTTGTTTATTTTTGTGTATCCTTTTATTCCACATCGTCATCATCTTTTCAGATGTTTCGTGTCTTTTTTAGCCTTGCAGACTTGAGCGAAAGTTGTAAAGTTGTTCAATATTTTTTGTTTCTCTTTTACCGCACCCCCTATCATCTTCATATTTTCAAAATTACGGTCAATCATTTATATGTATAAGATAAAAGAAAAACTTTTGCTCTTAAAATCTAATAGGGTAATAAGGTACATGGGAAAGGCATCATTCAGGTAGAAAGGGATGAAGAAAACTAGAACAGAAATAATCACAAAAATATATTTCTTTAAATAATATACTAATTAATTAACCACACACAATATTAGGAAATATGATTGTAATGATTAAATAATAATACAAGGAGACTGTAGAATCAAGGATAAAGTAGAGTATCATGAATAAGAAGCACAACTGATAAATTTGTAGAAACTTGTAGTTTAACACTAAAGTTCATTAGTAATGAGATCGAAAGGGTGGTGTTTTATTTGGAATTTGAGATAAAAATGATGGAATAGTTTAAAGAGAATAATGTACTTCGATAAATCATTAATGATAGATTAAACCGATCTACGTGAATCTTGGGTCTTGGTTCTAGATGTCAAATTTTAAATTCTTCCACTTAATTATTAAAAAAAAAATGTTTTACTATATGAAATTTGCTTTTGTAGAATCTACTATATTTCAAAATTTTAAATGAAATCTGTGCTATTTTCTCATTTGTTAATAAAAAATTCCAAAACCACGCCCCTGATTGAATTTAAAGTCAGAACATTTGCGATTACCTGAAATCAAAATGAGCTCTTATACTTTTAAAGATACAAATCTACAAATATTGACTATTTTTCGTATAAAGGAGAAAATTGTCTCTAATTTAGTAAAATCATTGTCAGAAAGAAAATTTTAAGTCAATTTAGCTTTATGACCACCAATTTGGATTCCGAACATCCCACACTACTATCCAGCAATGTCATCGTGTGGAAGACATGTCTCGTCTTCTTAGAAGCGTGGAATGTACTTCGCGGGAGTCTTTTTCGATGTAGGACAGGCTTTTGATCGAGTCTGGAACCCGGGACTACTTTACAAACTCCGTAGATTTCTACCTTCTACATACTTTCTCATCGAAAGATTATTCCAAGTAAACCACACAGCTGACAACCCAACCAATCCTAATACCACCCTCACCAGTTATGCTGATGACACATGTGTGCTCGCAGTTAATAATTACCCTTTGATTGCATCTCATACTCTCCAATCCCATATCACAGCCCTCGAAGAATGGTGTCGTTATTGGAGGATTAAAATAAATCCAAACAAATCCCATCAAATCACCTTTACCCTTCGTCGTAAACCTACCGACTGCCCTACAGTCTCCTTTAATAATGTTGATCTTACCCCTGTCGAACAGATCCGCTACCTTGGACTACATCTGGACAAACGACTGACCTGGAATTCTCTCAAGGAACACACAAGACTGAAAAGACAGGAAACTGCACGTCGATTTTGACTTCTACAGCACTGACTGGACAAACGGTCTAAACTTCCAATTCTTTAAAAAATACTCATCTACATGACAATTATAAGGCCTATCTGGACATACGGAGTTGAGCTTTAGGGCTCCACTAAACCTTCAAATTCCTCTCGTATTCAATCCTTACAATCCAAAATCATTCGTAAAATCCTCATTGCTCCTTACTTTTTCACAAATAAAATCGTACATAAAGACCTTATGTTCCCTGTGTAACCGATCTAGCCCGAACCAGATATCACTCCTTCCATTATAAACTTATAAGCCAAACCACTCAAACCCCCTTTTTTCTAACTTTGCATCCTCTTCCATTTCTGACAATCCTCCGAGGTGCTAATGTAAAACATCTTTACAGTGCTACCAATGGGGAGTTTCTCTACACGTCTGTAACACTCCAATTTAACTGAGATTAGATTTACTAAATGTATTATAATGTACAGTTGTAAATAGCTATAAATAAATATTAAATAAGAGCATTATAGACCGTAAATTGGGCATAAAGCAAGAAGAAGTGATTGCATTAAAAACTTAAAAACTAAATTGTATTTTTTTTTTTAATGCGTATGAAATAGTATTAAAATAAATAAATTCTTCGTATTCTACACACTTGGTTTATACTTATTATTTTTTTTTTAATAATTTGATTACAAAATAATAACTACAATTGTTCTGTTTTAATTAATTTTCAATATTTTGTTGTTTTTAGGGATTTTTAAAAGAACTTTGAGCCTCAACATTATTTTAAAAATTGAATTTACTTCAAAATTGTTTTATTTTTTTTAATCATGGGCCTTGTAGAAGCAATAATATTGATAACGTTTACAAATTAAAAGACTATTACGACATGATAATGATCATGTCTTATGTGATACATTAGTTTCTAATTTTAACAAATTTCACGGACTCATATTGTGAAACTGCAAGTTATTCAATCTTGTCAATCAATGTCAGTTGCATAGTTTTGGAATTATATAATAAGAGATGAAAATATTCTAAAATATTGTTCTACTTTACAAATCTAAAATTTATAAGCAGCAAGTAAAGGTTTGGGTTATCATCAAAATTCAATCGAAATTTTGTTGTTAAAATACTGATATAGAAAAAATATTTTGCTGTGTCACTTTCATAATTAATTATTTTGGATTCATTTCAGTCAGTATAGATAATCATTTATATTAATAGGATGAATTTAGACACAAACAGGCTCATATTAAGTATTTTAAATTAATATTTTTATATTATATATTTTATTAATAATTTATTTTGTCTGCTCTAGTAAATTATTACATTATTAGGCAAAACGAAAATGAATATTTCTTACTATCTTAATTCTAATTATTTGAAGGAAATGTTTTAAAAAATAAATATTTTCTTAAAAAGCAAGTCACTTCACAAACCATCAACTGGGGTCCATCCCTTGAAAACTTTTCTTCCCAGTAAAGTCATGACGTAAAAGTTTATAAGAAGCATAAAAGTGTAAAAAAAAAAAAAGTCCTTTTAGAAAATTATGATCATCTTCTAACCAACCTTATCAGTTCGAATCCTCTCATTGTCATAATGTTAGATCTGATCTAAGTTTTAAACTATCTAGTGTTTTAAGGAAATGATAAAATACAATTCTTATTATTTCTAATAAATATAACAACATAAATCTAATTAATTCGTGGTAAGAAAACCTATGTATGTATGTATGTATATATATATATATATATATATATATACCATTGATATGAAAGCCAGGAGATCATATATATATATATGTATATATATACACATACATTGCAGAAGTTCACAAAAACTCTGAAACAATAAACTTATTTGTTTAATTTATAATATTAATACCTTGAAAGCTTAATTAACCTTGTTTGAATCAACTTAAACTCGCTAGATACTCTCCAAACATACATAAAAAGAATACTCAAAATTACAAAATTCGTATTAAATGAATCTTTATTCCAATTATGAAGACTGCAATTCAATTGTCAAATTCTTGAAACTACCTTAATTTTAAGTTTTAGAAAAATATGCTAGGTACTATGTAGTTTTCATTTTAATTTTCCCTGAATTACATATAGCTTGTTCATTTGTTGAGCTTTCCAATTGTGTATTTATATAAGAATATTCTACTAGCCAAAAAAACTAACGAGTAATGTAGAAAGACTTTAAAAGTTTGATTAAAAATGTATAGCTGCATACACACAGGACCAGACCAATTGATTTTGTGTTTGAATGTTATTTTGAATAATTTACGTAGTTAATATAGTATAATACCATAAATATCATTTTTATATAAAATTCATAATATTGCACATTTCAAAATATTGTTTTACATATCATTTCAATTGAGGAATCGACAAACATATTTTACATCTCATGCAGTCATTGTATTTTTTTTTTTTTTTAGATTAATGTAATATGTATTTTTTTCCTTTTTACTATATAGTTATATTTTTGAGCAATAACATTTTTCCTTTTAGATTTTGAAAGGTTTTCTTATACATTATCTAATATTTCTATTTGTTCATATAGCGATTAATTTGGTATTCTTATCAACATAATGATTGGGGCAATAAATAAAAGAGCTAGAAGTGAATTAGAATATATAACAAGCTGATTCGAGAGCTTATACCTTTTCACAATTACCCGACCGACACTAGACACAAGAATTGTGTTTACGTGTTATTATTTTTTTTTGCTCCATTTGACTTTTTATATGCTAATGAATGCATTACCTTACTCAACATTTGTCATTTCTTTACAATAAATTTAATAAGGGAAATATTAATAAAAAATAAATAAATATTTGTTTATAAACATCAATAATAATACGAAAAATCATACCAACCAAGAATTGTTTGTTGTTTGTTTGTTAGTTTTGAAAGGGCGTTTAACAGC
>NW_027113993.1:1598166-1599134 GCF_000696795.3 Halyomorpha halys
TTGTTTCTCGTCAAAGGGACACCGCGATCCTCACTGTACGAAGTCTAAGAGAGAACTGCCAACCAAGAATTTAATGTTATACAAAATAAAAATTTAGGTCAAAATGACTAAAATATAGAATATTGTGCAGGAAAAACTCTTGTCTTCTTAATTGTTACAATAAAGCATTCAGCAAATGACACAAATTTTTGAATAGGTCAGCCAATATATAGTTTGCTATTACTTATCATGCACGAACACCATATAATTTAGTTGAAAGATGAAAAAAAAATACCCCAACGTGAAAATGTATGCATATACATAGCTTCTGTATTTTAGCCATGTATAAAATTCAATTTCAGGGCAGCCAAAGCCTATTAAGTGAAGCAACGAGAAGAGAAATGAGAAGGCCTCTAAGGGGAGAAGCGGCTTTATCTTATATTTTTATAACGAGATGAAAAGTGGGTACGCAGCTTGGCTAAGAGAGCGAGGATAGCAGAAATGACAAGGAAAAGCTTTAATAAAGGAACTTCTTTACTAAGTGATATTGTCACCTCTCTCAACACATTTTTATGTTATTATCTTACACTTAATCAGAAGACAATAAGCCTTGCAGAATTCAACTCGAATATTAAATTTGTTAAAATGAATAGGAACTTATTCAGTACATTCCTTCTGAAGAAATCTAAAGAAATAAACACACACATAAGATTCTTAAGTTACAATATAATACATAGTCCAGTAACTCTTTGGCTTGAAATAGAGGACATTTAGCTTTTCAACACATGTAGTTACGTTGGATTTGGATAACATTGTAAGGAACTCTGAATTTATTTCGTGAACATGGAGGATTGGCTGAAAAACAAAATCCTCCAAAAATTTCTTATTTTTGCTTTAGTGGTAATTAGTATTTAATGGTTTCAAAAGACGCTACAACCGAATCTGACTTGATTTCTCCTGTAAAAAAGTATTAAAATAGTAAATCAATA
>NW_027113993.1:1599209-1611374 GCF_000696795.3 Halyomorpha halys
TATATATATATATATATGTGTGTGTGTGTGTGTGTGTGTGTGTGTGTTACGAAATAACATACAAAATATTCCTTAAAATACGTAAATTTCTGAGCTCCTATGACGCATTGGCAAGAATCCACAGGCACATCTCAAATATTCGATGTAGTATTAATGAAAAATTTTTGTTCAAATCAATGATTCCACATCATGCATCGCTCCCTCTTGCTAGTATATACCCCTCATCCAACAATAGACAACAAATTTATAATTTATTAAACTATTTTAAGAATCAGTTGATTAATTTGGAGACACTAGTAAAAAGTATGTTTTAATATACACATTAATACATTATTGATTCTTTGAACTGTTTATTATTCTATTCGACAAATTATACTTGATTTATTAACAAAACATTTTTAAATCATTTATTATGTAATAAATATTTAATCATATAATTATTTAAATTAATATTTTCATTTCCATGGAATAAATGCTACAAAAATTCATAAAAATATTAATTTAAATTTCTTATACATTTTTTTACGAAAATGAATAGGAACTTCTTTAGTACTTTTTTTTACAAGATTTCTTCAGAAGAAATCTAAAGGAATAAATACACTTAAGATTCTTAATTATTTCAACATAACTTCAATAATAACTTAATATTCCTATTAAACTCACATAAAATTTCATACATTTTTTCGTTCCAATTGAGTCGTAATCTTTCTCAAATACTACTTTTTGCCTACCGAAGGTAAGGTAGCTTTTTATTCAAGTTTAAATCAAACTAAATCTCGTCCTCAGAAATTCATTTTCAATCAGAAGGGATAAGTTATGAGTCAGGCTGTCTGTCTTTAGTATAATCTTTTTTTCAGAAATTACAGCAACTACCATTATTTATATATATTCGTATTTATATGGCCACTAATCAACTTTATTAAATTCTATTCACCACTTTCTCTTACGCGTGCGCAAACCTATTTTCTTCAACATCAATATTTTGTGAATAATATTCTAATTAATTAAAATCAATATTCGTTTGTCTAAAGTTGTAGGAAAGAGGGAATTATTGTGAAAAATTATTCCAAATTCAATCTACAACTTTCGCTAATCCATGCACAAAATTAAATTTCTTGGCAATCATATATTACCAACACGACTCCGCCTATTATTCTCTAACGATAAAAAAAAATTATTGAAAATTAAAAAAAAAATATATTCTCTAACCTTGAAATATTGATAATTGGTGACCGATTTAAATAAATCATGAAGAAGCTATACTTGGTACCGAACTTTTATATTCTTTAAACAAGAGAACCCATTTTCTTGTAACCTCGTTTCCGTCCAGTAACTGTTTGTGTATTTTTGCATAGACGACGTCATGAATATGCAACTGAATAATGTTAGAAGCATTGTTACTAATTTATTCAAACTATACATGACGGTGCTTAATTTAAACAAGAAATAGTAACCTTAAATGTCGTTAAGTGTTCTTTAAAGTACCTATTATATAGACAATTGACAATAATGTGGAATGTATACTGATTCTAACATCTTCACACGAAATGTTTCAATTGAATTATTTTGTGATATGTCACATTTTCGGATACACACAATTACGAACATTAACAATAGAAAAAAAAAATACTCTTTGGTTAAAAAAAAACAACATATTTTTGTAACTTATAAATACACATATAATTGTTCAGTACTTATTTATATTTATCCAATAAGGCTGAATAGCTTAGAGCGAATGTACAATACATCATTCATACATGGATTTCAGAATAAATTATATTTATTATTAAATAAAACTAGAACATTAATTCTATTAATTGAAGGGTAATTATTTAATAATATAGTAATGATGATTTTTTTTAAATCACTATTGTTCGAGTAATGTGCCCCACATTTGAATAGAAATTCGAAATACCATCTAGTGGCTGATATATGAGACAGTATGATTTGGTAGCCACCTTGGATTCTAGAAGAGAAGAGTGAACAGCGTCTCAAGAGCCACATTATGTTCTGGCTGAGATCCGCAATTCACCATGAGTGAAAGAAACTACACCCCACTCAAGCAGAGGGACGGAAGGCAGGATGAAGTAGGGAAGAGCACATCATCGAAGAACAAGTCTTCAAGATAAAGCGAAATCATGTAGATAAACATTATGTAACCTACAAAATCTATTATTTTATGCAATATTATGTACACTAATCAACTAATCCTGTGACACTAAAACTGTGAACTAATCCTATTTTATAACCTTTTGTCAAACCCCATATAACCCCATGTGTCTTATAATCCAATCAAGTATAAAAACTTTTCTTCCTATTTCAGTATACTTCATTTATTTGAAATCAATCTAATACAGTCCACTCAATTCAAACCAGTGATACATTCAATTAACAATTAATTTATTAATTAGTAATAACCCCCAATATTTCATCGATGGGAATATCTAAACTAAACAACTATCACAATTAAATTAATTATAATCGTTATAAAAAATAAATATTACATGACGGTTATTATAGGTAATCAACAATGTTGATGATGTTGGAAAAGGATCTTCGATTCCATTTATTTTTATTATTCAATTTAGACATAGAAGTAGTCCTTCATTATTTTGCTAAGGTATTATCATTATTATTTTTTTACTGGTACACATTCGAAACAGAAAAAGGTATAATATTTAGTTGCATCGTATTGTCCACGAAGCAATAATTTGAAAATCCTACCCGAAATACAGACTGTAAGCCCACATAGGGCTTCTCATGTTTCGGCGACAGTGGAGCGAAAAAGCTAATAAAGCCCAGATCCGAGGTCAACAGGCTTTGTTCCTCGACTGTACCATAATATCACGGTGTATCCCCAACAATATTCTTTATTGCGGCTTCTTCCAATTTCCTTATTCCTTTCTTATTCACTCATTTTTACGGTATTGCGTAGAGGTTTCTTCGCTATTCCATACCCTTTACTTTCATTTTGGCAACCTTTTCGCATTTTCATTTTGGAAGTTATTAAATACTTGATTAAAGCTGGGAAAGGTATATTTAGTGAAATAATAGAATGTATACATATTTATAAACCAACACGAGCACAACAGCTACAAATACCAACTTACATCTTATCAAAATAGTGGGAAATTTAAATGATTTCTATGATATAATTTGAATATGCATCTCATATTTGTTTTTCAACATTTTCAAAGTTATTTATGAAATTTTATGTAGCATAATACAAACACATCTAAAAATCACAATTTGAGAATAATTTCATAGTCAAAATTAATTCTCCCTTGTAAAAAAGAATAGTCATGAAAATGGTGTTTATGCAAGGAATATCAGATGTTTAATTGTAATTTCCTTGAGTGATGAGTCAGGACTAAATTAATAAGGACTACGCACGTGGGATCACAGATTTCAATGAATCATTTTTTGGTGATGCTAGATAAAAAAATATGAGGTGTCCGAGGGTTACTGCCAATCAGCCATTCGAGCTGGAAAAAACACAACATTTTTTTGTGTAATTGTACTGTATTTAATAGTTTTTATGTATATATCTATTTTTATTTTTATTTTTTTGTTGAAAAAGAAGAAACATTTTTTTGGTCGTATTAAATAAGTTTATGTGAGTACAAAAAATTACAAAAACCAAAAGTTGCTTCCAATAAAGTAGATAAGTACATTGTGTGCAGAGAAAGCAGTTTCAAATTAAGAAAAAATTCTCAAACGTTATATTTGAGTTATTAAATTTAACTCAATTGAAACCTCCGGTTCCAATCTGCTTAGGAAGGTCCAATTTGCACTGTGCAGTTTAAAGGGTCTTAAGCCCTAAGTTTCGTGTAGATTAGTGATATTAAAAAAATTGAAGGCCCAGTAGGGCATAAATCTTGAGTAAATTTTTTTCATTTTTTGATATATTCGAAAATTAGTTTCCAATGGTTTTTGGGGGAGCAAAAAATTAATATTTACTTTATACCTATACAAAAAACTATTTTATCTCACTTAGCTCTGTCAGTCGGTTTAAAAAAACTATTTTTTAAAATTAAAATTATAAAATTAAAAGGGCCTAGGAACCTTAAACTACACGAAACAGTACAAATTGGACCTTTCTAAGCAAATTAGAATGGTAGATATAAAATAAAACGTTCGAGAACTTTTTCTTCCATATAAAGGCATAACATCTAGAAGATGTTTATGTGGCTCAGAAGAGCGGAAAAACAGTTTTTCACCAGTTGTAGTTACGTTATGTTTGGATGAAATTGTAAGGAGTTACGAATTTATTTCATGAACGAGGAACATCGGAAAATAATATATATAAATTTTTGCTTTAATAGAAGTAAGTATTTAATATTTTTAAAAGACGCTAAAACCAAATCTAAATATTTTAGTTTCTGTGAAATAAGTACTACGGAGTACATAGGTGTTTGCTTAAAAAAAAAATCATTAAAATGTTAATTTAAAAAGTTGAATTTTTAAAATATAAATATTTTCTTAATTAAATCTATGCACCAATGTTTTTTAAGATATCAGGTAATTTAACACGATTAATAGTGCTAAAATTTAATTAACTGTTTATTATGCTTGTATGCTTATGTTGAAGATATTTTGAACCACCCGTTACACATTGGTAATAAAGGCCATTGTAGCAATCTTGTACTTGACGCTAGTTGCCTTCAGTCCTTAGGGTATTATAATTGAATAGTCGTGTTAACATACCATTAGAGTTTAATACAATAATGTCAGATACTGTATTGCTCTGTAGGCTGTTCATGTTATGAATATTGATTAATACTGATACATCGGACAGTTCATGTTATACACAGTATCAGCTACATGATTTTTAAAAACATTGTCTTATTAATGTATTATCTTCCAATTAATTTTTACAGCAGGTTATTTCCTTTATAATTGGGTGATATGGAATAGCAAAAAAGGCTTCACAAATTATTGTTGTGTAATTTATTTTAGCATGATGTTTGGGACTGATTCCCATCATTAGTAAATGTATTTGGAATGTTATTTACATAATACTGTTTGATTCGTTTTATATTAATTATTTTGTTACCATTTAATTTATACATCTGTAAATATGGTGTGAATGTACTCCCTGATATCTATGACCATTGCCTGAAAAATATGATAGAATGTAATATTACACTACAAAAAAAATTACATATTTTGGAATTATGTTTCTTTCCTTATTATATTTATCTCCTCAATCTTAAAATACGTTTTTCTTTATTTGAAGAAACTATCATTCTATATTAGTTTTTTTTGCTTATTTATAAATGGAAAGAAAAAACGTTGAAACTTGAAAATCTTAAATAATGTGATTTTATAACTGTCTGTAATGGATTTAGAAAGGCAATTAAGATATAAAAATGATTTAACCAAAGCCAAAATTTTAAAGTATCTCCAGTATGATAGTTGATAATTTCTGAACATTCATAGTTTCCAATTTATAATATTTAAACATTTACTCTCAGTTTGGTGTTAAGAACATGGAAAAAAAGGTTACACCAACTAAAAAAAACTAAAACAATCATATAGTGGATTTAGATCCGTTAGCTCATGAATATGATCAATAATTCATATACTTTAAATAATCTAACTTTTTTTTTCAATTTTTTAGATGACCAAAGCGCCCAAAGGTTCCAGCCACTCCTACGTAGTTGTAGAATAGAAAGAAGACCACTTCACTTAGTCGTTACCTACAGGAACATCACTATTACGGTAAGTGTGATTTTTTCAACATAAATAGAATGTTAATGTAAAACATTTTTTAGGATTATACTTTGTTATTCTTGTTAGCTAATAGACTGTATTTATGTTCAATAATCAACTTATTTCATAATTGTTTATTTTCCCTAAAGAAGTGAAATTGTGTTTACTAATCATTTCTTTTCGTTATTCAATATTTTACTAAATTAATAATCTATTACATAATTTTTTTTCTATTATTCTAAATGTTTAAGTACTTTAAAATTATTAAGAAACAATATAGAAATATTAATTATAACATAATAATTGTTAATTACGTCGTTGTAATTGCACAGTTGGGAGCTTACAGAAAAGATTCTGGCGCAAGACTTTGTTAAATGAATGATGTAAGTGAACCTTAAAAAAATTTGGTTAGGAACTTAACTAGAAATTTTCATTCCTCAGATAATTTAATTGGCAAACAGAGTATTTCGTATATCCCTTTATTTTACTTTTTCATTCATAAACATTATCTTTCATTGTATAAATAATCTACTAAAATAAACGGTTATTTATAATTATTGGAGTATCACAAGTTGTAAAAAATCGTAAAATATTTTTTTTTTATTGAAATATTGGAAAAATGTTTTAAAAATTAATATGCTATGTAATATAAGAATAATAGGTTAACTTATAAATTGTAAGAATTTTAATATTGTATTAGAAATAATCCGTTCTAATTTAGATATATTGTTTTCCTCCATCAAGAAACAGTCTTATGGTGCCTACACACGTTCAAACATGCTAGAGAACTTCCAAATATCTTTATACGAAACACCAAAAGGGTTTCCAAAAATTGTGTTTTTGGTAGAATGATGATTAGAAGGGAGTTGAAAGTTCTACTTAGAAGCTGCAATGGTGTTTTAAGCAAGCTGCCTTTAGCCTCACACTATAGTTGGCTTATAACAGTCTGTAAGCTCATCATCAATCATTATCAATAAAATTTTTTTTTTTAAAAAAAGAAATCGACTTGCAATACTCTTCCTATCGCTGCTGGTCCCCCACAAGGTTCTGTCACGTTAATGAATCTGTTCATATCCGACATTCCAATTCACCCTGAGGAACTAGGCCCTTATAGGCCTTTGATAAAGCTCTAGATAACTTTTAATGTCGAATAAAATCAATAATGATTTATCAAAATTTAAAAAAAATAAATAAATATTACCTAAAATTAAAGTTAAAAATCAATGTATCTGAAGCGCTGTCCGCATACATAATCAAATTTCCATAAACTCAACCCTCATTATATACTATACCTGAGTTGAATCCTGGATACATATTTTAATTTTACTGAACATACCAATAGTAAACCATAAATAAAACAAACAAACAAATAAATATTTTCTTATTAAAAAAAAAGTTATTCCACCGAAATAAATTAATTCTATTTAAATCAATTATCGCCTAAGATTCACGTATATTCCCTCTTCCATATGGTGTGCAACATGTTTAACAATTATAAAAAAACAAAACAAAAAAAAAGTAATAATAATAAGAATAATGAGAGCCACTACAACCTACGAAGGTTCAGTGGTTGAGTAATTTGTGAGGTAGTACTGTTTATCTAACAAAGGTTATTCAAGAAGGTGATCTATGGTTGAAGGTGATTCATGGTTACGCTCAGCCGCCAGGTTTCTCCGATAAAGAGTACCCACTTTATTGAGGTTTGGTGTGCCCCAGGAGCACTTTCCAACCAAAGGAGTTCCTCCGTCTACAGTAGTCGAATAAATAATTGCCTACTAGAGCCGAATTCAAATCTGGGCCCCAGCGCCTTACCCACTGAGCTACCTCGCTGCCTGATAATCTGAAAATAAATACCACTATACAACTGGTTTAATACATAAATAAAAAAAATTGGCAAGACAAATCCTCAGCCGCGTTTGCTAAAGAAGAAAATATGAATCACTAAGGGAATATTTCTTATGTATTTATTTCACGAAGCTGCGTCAACATGGTTTTCGGTAACGCTGGAAATTCTTTTTGACCTCCGGGCGCCAACTGTGCAGAATTATTCGGTGATAAGTTCAAGAATTCTGGTGTCACTATCCCATTTCCTGTCAATTTGATGGTTTTTCAATAATCTATCAATCAGAAATGAATTAAATAAAAATAATTTTAAGGCAGAGAACAGAAAAAAAGAAGAAAAAGAGAAAAAAAAAGTTAAATACCGAGAGATGCGAAATAACATTTTATTAACATTATATTTCATTTTGGATCACCAATAAAAGTTACCAGATATATGGTAATAAAATTAATAGGATCTTTTAGGTTAAAAGGGATATAATCCTTGAAAATTATTGCATTTCCAGAAAGTACTCGTGTAAATAAAATTTGCTATCAAAATTAGTGATAATAATTTTTTTAATTGAATTTTAGTTGAGTATCAGTAATAAATTAATGATTCGTAGATAAGCTGACAAGATAGTACAAAGGAATTGTATAAAAAATAAATGAGGAAGGTAGAAGGTAGCCTGATGATCACCTTTCGATAAAAGTGGAACTACTGGAAACTTTTTGAATTAGACCGTTGGGAGACTAGCCTTCCACGGGAGAAGAAAGTTCCTAAAGGCCTTCTTTGAGAATTTAAGATGCCCAAAGACATTTATAATCCTTCCCTCATAATGGCCTCCCCCCCTCCCAGGCCTATTCAGTAGTATCTTTTGATTCTGTCTCACCCGGATCCGCAACCCTCTCTCTGATGCAAGAGCGATCTTCCGCGATTTTGGAAACGCTAAATCGTTCCTTAATGATGAGAAATTAGAAAAACTTATTTCAATACGATGAATTTCTAAAATTATCTGAGTTCATGAATTTGTAATTTATTATCATAATTTTCTTAATAGCAAGCACGCCTTTTGAGTGTAGTGTGCTTTACCCTTCAGTAGAGTAGAACTGTTTTTAATACGTGGCCATTCATCGAACTTTTGATTAACCACGCCAAATTAGCGGACTTTCAAAAACAAAATAACGGAAGTCATTGTAAATTCATACATAGTAAATATTCTTCTTTTTCTTTAGTTTCAAAAATATCATAAAATCTTAACATGGGGGTACCTTCACACTTTGATAGTAGTGTACTTCGGATTCCCCTTTGGTTTTTTGGGGCGGTTATTTGTACTATGGAACTGTGTTAGGACTGACTTTGGAGTGGAAGAAAATGAGATGTATATCCCCATGGTTTTTTAAAAATTAATTAGAACTATTTTTTTTCAGCACTAAAATTAACAACTTTTGGTTTTACAGTTCTAGTTCTGCTTCTTCATAATTGCGTTTTACCGAAATCATTGCTTATAGATATTTAATTCTTACTTTTTCTTTTTGGCCTATTTTAAATTTCATTCGAAATTTGGAATGCTTAGGAGGTTCTGTTAGGAAAAAAGTACCATCTAGTACCTAAGATCAAAACAAAGTCTTGTACCAATGTTTAATGATAGTAAGTATTCTTTAATGAATGACTGAACATGAATATTTATTATAAATAAAAAAATCCATGAAAATAAGGCCTTTGAAGATACAGAATATTTATGGTAGAATTTAGTAAGAGGAGGAAGCTATCAGTAGCCCATAGCCCATAGCCCATTGCACTCTGAAACTGTTGGAGCTTCTTGGCTGTTGTTGGTGCTATGTTTGTCAGGTGTAGCGTACTTTTGTAGATCATTAATTTGAGGTGGAGAAAATGATTTGGAGAATTTAACAGGATATCAAGCCTGTAAGAAGACTTGATCCCAACCAACTTGACCTTCTTATTGCAGTGGCAAGCTAGCGTTAGGTGTCTAACAAAGGTGACACCCAAATATTCTCTGCTGCCCGTTGGTCTATTCTCGTACCCTGCCATCTTATAGACTTGAGGGAGAGGACGTTTGTTCTTCTGGATGGAGAAAATAATACGTCAGCTCTAATATACAGCCCTTCCAGTTTCTTTGTTATTTCCGAACAAGCCTTCTCCGCCTGCCTATGTCTCTACACTCATTGAACTACTGTAGATGGGTATATCGTCGGCATAATCTCTACCCAGCCTTGTCATACTTGGCTCCAATTGTTTCAGCTGTATATATTGAGAACAGTACTGGGGATAGCACAGACCCTTGGAAAACTCAACAGGTGAGTGAAACATAACCGGATATCACCTCGCTGAATCGTACCCTTAATGAGCGATGTTGCAGGTATGCTCCAGGAATTCTTTGTCTATCATACTATGGGATACTGAGTCAAACGCTCCCGTGCAGTCTAGATCATCACAGTTGCTTCTTCTTCGTGTCTTCTGTTGACTTCCGTTTTGTATGTTCATCAGCTGGTGGCCCGGCATAGAAGCCTGTCTGCTGTGGTGGTAATAAGTCAATTTGTAAGCAATAGATTTTGAAATAATCAAGGATGATTTTCTCAAGAACCTTGCCTTTTTAAAAGAATTGGAAAAATTAGTTAGTAAGTACGAAATATAATCTAATGTTATTATTATTATAGTAATTACTTAGCTCTTGTCTTACCCGGTGGTATTTTAAGGTGGGTTAGTGGCCTTTCATTTCATTTGTACATTGGAAAGAATATGAAGAATTAATTTATATTTATCATTCTATAGATAGTTATGTAAAGAAGGGATGAGATTGACGATTTTGATCGAAGACTTTTCATAACTTAAAATTTTAACATTGTTTCTTTGGTAAATCAACAATGTGAATTTAATGAAATTAAAAAAAAGGATAAGAAAGTTGTACTCGTTTCGGTGGTACATAAACTAAAATTGAAACGAGGCTGAGAAGATAAGCATGGGCGACACGCAAAATCGTGAAGCATTCCACATTTTCAGAGGATAGGTCTCTTCTCGACCACGGTGACGGACACACCTACTTCAGGGTGATTTTCTTCATTAAATTTTGGCAGGAATCATGTCCTTACCCTGTTTATCTTTCATGACAAATCTTTTTTCAACCACATCAACCCTACCATGTTCCACCCTACCTTCTGGGGATCTCAGGGGGCCAGTTGTCCCAATGTTACTAACTTGACCTAATCAACCGTCTTGAATATCATTGATTTAAAGAACAATACATAGCCAGTACATATTTCGACAACAACTACGGATAATGATATTAGAAAATCCGTAAGTGAGTGGACCTCATATCGGATTTAGCAAAATTCGAGTGTCAACTTCGTTAAAGTCAAGATGGCTACGGACAGAGAAGATTTTAAGAAATGGATCAAGGTTGCCCTGACACTGTAAGATATATAGCATGGTTAAAGAAGATCAAAACATAAGTAAGTAAAAAAAAATATTCGTTTAAAAAAATTAGTGTTATATAATCAAATTAATTGCATTGTCCATATTATCTACTTAATACCAAACTCACATATTCCTCATTGGATTAATTAAAATTTAAAATTTCTATTAAAAAAAATCATTTTGCTCTACATCACTTACCTGACAAAAATAAATCCAGCACTTGTCTGTGAAGTCGACTCGTGGTACTTAATACTCAATTGCTCAACTGAACTGATATTATGGTTCTTTTAGAATTTAACTTTATTAATTTTTTAAAATCTAATTAATATGTAATTTCTCAATAATTGACAGTAAGCATAAATGTGTTAATTTAGAGTTTTATAGAGTGCTACTAGGTCATTCTGGTTGATGAACTTGGGCCCTTGTACCTCTCTTCATCTATATTTCAGGGCTCCACAACGAGGAGCTTTGCATCTCAGTAATACTCTTCAGTTAAGTTTCCACTGATAACAACTGTGTTATGTCAGTATTTTCAATGTTATATGTTTGGAGAGAAGAGAGGAATATAAATTCTGATTAAATTTATAAATTTTAAATCTCTTTGTAGAATTTTTCAGATGAGCAAATTAGCTTGACTTATTATTATTTTTTTTACTTCAGTAAAATATTTATCTCATTTGTTCTTTCAAAACTTGATATGAATCTCTTGTACTCAACTGCTGTCAGTAAACTACTACTGTAACGTTCCTTATCTTGACGTTAGTTCCCTAAGCTCATCTTTGCATGCTTGGAGGTAACTCTGAAGCTTACACGACTAATGACATGATGCTTATCAATTTCATCTTCTATGCCCCTTACACAATGTGCTTTAATCGATTAATCTAAGCGAATTTTACCATTGTTTCTTGTACTAATTTAAATGCTGTAATTTATTCCTAAAAAATCCAGATCAATTGCTGAAGTATTTTGTCTTAAAAACTTTGATATTTATTACTATTGATTTTTATTGCTTTTTTTAGTATTTTTCTCAAAAATTGTGAACTTCTGCAATATGTTGAAGGTCGTGGTTTGGGGTAGGAATTCATTTTTTAATCATAATCCATAGAACATGGTTTCCGGGATAACTTGATTAATTAATCTTAATCTTTAATAACTTGCATAATTCATTAAGTTGATAATCAACGAAGATATTATAT
>NW_027113993.1:1611574-1629794 GCF_000696795.3 Halyomorpha halys
TATATTATATCTTCGTTGATTATCAACTTAATGAATTATGCAAGTTATTTAAGATTCGATTGACATTTATCTTTTCAGTTTTGAGAATTTTGAAACGAAACTTAGTGTGTCTCAGTTTATGGTAACATAAGATTCTGTTTGTAGTGAAATTGATTAAGAAATCTCTTTCATTGCTTATAGTGCACGTAACTAAGGAATAATCCATGGGAGGAAGAATATTCAATTGATGACTATGATAAGAAAATTCTGTTTTTATAGCGATTATATATTGGTAATTTTTCTAATAATTTTCTGAAGATATAAATCGCCAGAGCTCCCCACAAATTGAGCCCACAGCCCTCCAAATTGAGTTAGTAGATTTGGAATTTATATGTAATAAATTAGTGTTACGGAGGTCTTAGGGGTCTCATTTTTTGCAATTTTGGTCATTTTTCAGTGCATATATCTAATTTGCTAACTCAGGTCATTTTATGCTAGCTTTGACAATTTAATAAATAAAATACTTATTAAACTCGATGGTTCGATTGCGATACCACCAGTTACTGTCTACGCACTCCCGACCGGCGTCCAAATCCAAATCCACAAGATTAGCATGAACGCAATCTTCCCATTTACGTTACGATCTACTTCCACAACGTTTACCAATCGGCTCAGTGATTATAAGGCTGTATAAGATCCATGCGTTACAAAGCACAGATACATTACTCGCCCTTTTTAATTGGTTTGTACAAATTTTCCGGGTTATTCATTCTTGTTCATTAATTAATTTACAAAAACCTAAAGTTATTACTCGCCCTTAATGAGGCACGTTCCTTATCCGTAAAGGAAAACAGATAGAATAGTTATCAGTAATAAAGCATTATAAGTTTCTGGAAAGAAAATACAAGCAGAGGAATTTCGAAAATGAAAAAAAAAAACAAGGTGTATTTCTCCCCTTTAGTCTCGCTTTATTTTCCTGTTTCGTTTTATAGGTGCTTATCTAGGAACCCAAATAGTTAAATTTATCTTTAAATGCATTCAATGGCATTTGGACTGTCACCTTTGTAATGAATCTCAATTTTTGTTCTGATTAGACATAGAAAATTGGCCTATAACAGTAAAAAAGCTATCATCAATCACGAATATTTATTCTAATAATGAATTTTATTAAAATAACAACATTAAAATTACAAAAATGTTAATTTCTAAATTGCATTCAATAACGCAGAGGTACATGAGAAAAAATAACTATATTTTTCTTTACCTTTTTTTTCTGTGCTCAATTTGTGTTTTATATTTCTTTTTTTTTTTTAATAAAACATCGTTTATACATATTTTTTTTATTTTTAGTGTTGCAATTTATAGAGATTAATCATATGACAATAATATTCCTCGGAAAACTTGTCAATTTCAAGTGATTGGAATATTTTTCGAATTATATTTTAACTATGTGTTCATTAAACTTTCTTACAATCCACCAAGATACGAAACTTTTGACCAAATTGATTTTTCAACAAAGTTAAATTAGCTTGGAGCACTTTGGAAACTCCCTTATTGATGGATGGAGGCAAGATGACTTGTTAATTAACTTCGAGCTCATAGAAAGTACGAATACTTTTTTCTAAGATGGATTCGTCTGTTACAGTATTAAGAATACATTTCGTGCTTGAAACTGTATTCTTTTTTTTTTTTTTTACCTTGAAAGAGAAAAATATCCTTCGATATATAGTACTAGTAAAATTATTTGAATAAATTTACTATAGTAACTTTGCCATTCGGCCATCAGATGTAGGAGGATACTTTAGAGTCTGGAATGGTCTTGCTTTAAAACAGGAACCAAATTTGCTGAGCTGTACGGTGTTTTATTGTTTGGAAAATGGCTGCATGTTTCATGGAGCGCTAAACACGTTACACCGCAACTCTTTTGTCTTATGGCGACTGGTACTATGATCACAAATCTTACTTAAATGAATGAACATAGAATACTATATTTATTAGGATTATCTCTCTAGGAAGTCTGGTGAGTCAATTCATTTAAAATTTTTTGAGGTTAATCACTTCCATTTTTTAATGATTTATTTATTATTTATTCATGACTGTCACATATTCATGCACTATAAAAACCTATAACAATAATAAAACTAACATAACACCAATCTTCATCCTTATATATTTTTCATGATTTCATATTTATTTCATATGGGAAATCATGAGGTGATTATTATTGTATAAATTAAAATATATAAGGATGAAGATTGGTGTTATGTTAGTTTTATTATTGTTATAGGTTTTTATAGTGCATGAATATGGGACAATGGTCCCGAAACGTTGTACAATGTCATGAATAAATAATTCATTAAAAAATGGAAGTGATTAACCTCAAAAAATTTTAAATGAAATTAGTTGTTGTTCCTACATCTATTTCTCATTCATTAAAAAAATATATTTAAAAAAACAATACTTCATGTTGTTGTTTTTTAATCACATATAGTTGCCGCTGCTCTATTCTAAGAAACAGTGAGTGACATCATTAGGTTTTAAAATATATTCAGATGCAAAGAAATACAATGTGGTTATAAATAGATACTGCGGCCATTTTTTGATGTAGAAATAGCAAATTTAAATTGCCAATGTTCATCTTTTTTCAAGTTATCAATAAGAAATAAGTTTTTTTTTTTTTTTAGATTTCTCAACTGATGTTGTTGTATTTTCTAGTCATAATAATAGAAGAATCTATGGAATGATTTCTTAAAAAGATCGTTGGATGCAGTTCCTATAAAATAATTTAACATCTAAAAGGAACTATTAAATGTAGTAAACCTATAACAATTTATTGATTTTTATTATTCTTTGATATACCTAACATAAACCCGATATATTAATGTCACATTTCAGAAAATTTAAATTGCAATTACAATGAACTAGTTTTAGTTTACATGTAGTAAGATGGAAAAATATTTAAAAAATAGAAACAAGTATACTTTTACAAGTATTTAGTTCTAGATTTTCTACAAGTATTTTAGAATAATACACCAATATCATATTTATTCGTAATTATATATTGAAAATTGAAACAACAAATTATAGCAACAACAAAATGAAGTAAGAAAACATTGTAATATAAGTATATTATGAAGATATAGGAACTCCGCTTAAAAATAAACTACATATATAAATAATAGAAACTACACATAAAAATAATATGATAAACATATACAAATAATAGGAGCTAAATTTACAAATAATAGAAACTACAAATTCGAATTATAGGAACTGCATTTACCAATAATATGAACAAAACTTGTGGTGGATGAGATAGCATTTGTCTCGACGATTGTGTCCTTAAAAATAAATGCAAAATAATGGGCTTGCTTACGTATGTTGATCTTTCTCTCTGACATTTGGGTAGGTACTAAGCTATGGGAGACTGTCAAAAAAGAAACTACCTTGAATTTAAGTGTTTTCTGAAAGTAATTCAATAAGTGCGTTGACTATTCGTCAGAACGCTACCTATGCTACCTTCCCTGTGTTAAATATCTTAACTCTAGTTAATAAGTTCTGCTATAATGAAAGCTTTTATAAACTCTAAAATACTGCCTGTACAAAAACCAATACATAATTCCCTTTTTATTAGATTTTTATTCTTTGGCTTAACTCTCTTCAGGTAGCAAAACATATTTAGATCACTTATAAAGAGATTTTGTATTTTTTAATCCTTATATTTTATCTCATAATTATTTAATAATATACTATAAATATTATATTAAGCAGCAAAAAAAATTATCGTTGTTTTCAGTAGTTAATGATATAAATTATGTGAAAGAATACTAATTTTCGTAAGTTTAACAATATTTCTTATTTTATTTTCATATCAAGAAAAAAAATCAACCGCCTAACTGGAAATTTATAAATTGATCCACAGACAAAAAAGAGATTAAGCACACCTGAGCTAAGGAATGATGGACCAAACTTCCTCATTGAACAGAGCCATGAGACAGCTCGGACAAACTGGGCGATCTAGAACTACAGAGAAACGAACAGGCGTTTAATAGGCGAGTGATTAATAGGAGTAGGAGCGATGGACTATTGTGAGCAATACTAAAGCAAACTCTAACTAATTTGGTCGGCCCAAGTCAGCACCTCCCTAATTGCCTTAATTGAGATCCCAGTATTAGCCCAGCCACTAACTCATGCGAAATTTATTCAATTCCCAATTAGATCACAAATAACCATCGGCGTGATAATGTTTTCCGCATCGTCTAGAACGTTTGTGTTTCGCTGGTGCTGTCCCGGATATGGGCGCCAAATATTTGCCTCTGCATAATAAACAGAAATTGCTGAGGCTAAGAACATCTCATGAATTATATTAGATACGACAACATAACTTTAATATTAATTTTCTAATTGGTTGGTAAAGTTTGCAACTACCATCATAACACAAATAGCAATCGATGAGGAACTTGAAAGACAAATAGCATATTCTATGTTTAGCACGATTTTTTTTCATAGTGGCTTGTAAATAATAATTTCTTGATTTGAGGATTTTTTTTAGCATAATACATAGGAGATTTCAATGTTTCCTTAAATTATCGACAAAATAATTTAAAAACTCCAATTTTTGAAAATCAACGAAAAAAAAAATATGACCATGTGAAAATTTGATTTAAAAATCATAAAAATTTATCGACACGTTTTATCTCGATGGTTTTATGCCATATCATTCTTGCTCCCACAGCCGTTGCACAAGGTTTTTTATTGAAAGCATTGTAACTTTTAATAAAAAGCGTGTTCTAAACAACAACAGATAACAAACAAGAGGAGAGGAGTAAAAGTAAAACTAGCGAAGCTGAGAACCGTCATAAAGCTAAGTCGCCATATCTAATAAAAATCCCCTCCATATATAAATCCCTCCTTTTATTAGCTAATATACTAAAGATGTATTCACGCAGGGATGGTCCCATCGCTCTGGGACTATAAACTGCCTTCCTTTATAACCCCTTTGCTACGCCCGACCGCCTCTATAATTTTCTACCTCAAAGCAAAACGAAAATTTCTTTTTATGTTTAGGATCAACAACCACTAAAATATTTTTTAGGTCTTTTGTAAATGGTTGTTTTAGATATAATTTAAAAAAAAAAAGTATTAACATTCCTTCTATCACGAGGAAAGGAAGTAACTAAGCACTAGATAAAAATAAATAAATAAAATCATTTAAATGTTAAAGATAAGATTAAAGCATGGAAATCTATTATAAAAACGCACATATTTACATGTTTTTCAATGCCCTCACTTTTTTGCAGATTTTAGGAACTTTTGAAATAAGTTTAGTTGTGGTGGATGATGATTATTTTAGTTGCTAAACATTTTAACTTTGCAGTCCCTTTTAATTCTTCTTCCACAAATTGAACTCTGGGATTTCCAGTGCAAAGGTTAGTTCGTCTAAAAGATTGTGATTGAGAATCGAATTTTAAAATGTCGAGTTGGTAAAATCAACTATATAAATTCGTTTTCACATCATGATCCTACATTTTAAATGACAGAATTAATCAAACAATTGAGATTTACTTGTCAGTGCGTTTTTCTTCCTTTTGAAAATTGTTACTTTAATGGGACTTAGGAACATCATGTTTTCATAATTAAATGTGATTATGATTGGGCAATCAAGAGTCTCCATGTCATCAACATACTTGTTACTAGATTTTTAAAAAATTCAAATATTACACTCGTAGTTTAGCATAATAAATCCAGTAGGGGTGGAGGCTTATTCAGAACCTTGTGTTTTAACAAGGAAGTATATGCAGAGTAGTTCATGGAAATTGATCTAGTAGTTTTCTGGTGATGATTAAAATGCTGATGTACCCTTCCCGTCATATTAATTCACGATGAATTATAACTTATTGTAAGACTGTGATTAATAATCAACGTTTCGCCCACGTTTTAGGGCCTCATTTGGGATCAAAAAGATACAAACAACTAAAATTGAGAGTAAGAGAAAAAGATAACGTGAAATAAAAACAGTGATGTAGTTGTTGTTACCTCGTTTTTTATTGTTACTGTATTTTACTTAGGTGAGCTCCAAGGGAAATCAACAAACACACTTTAAACAAAAACACCTATTTATTGCAAATACAAGAAAATAAAATCATGATAAAAATAAACATGCTTCATGCATAAGCAAAGTAACCTAACCTAAGAACAAATATATTAATAACTACAATAGGGCGTGCACGATTAATCAAGGAAAAAATTATGTACTATTTACAAAAATCAAATGAAACACTACCTTCACTGTCCATGCTTTACTAGTAATGTTTTTAATAAACCTGGCCAGGAATAAATTACTTTGTTTGCATGCTTTTCCCACTAAGCGGCTAGTCTACTTCATGCAGCTTCCCACGTCGGTTTCTCATTGATGTTGGTGCTGTATAATATGATTATACCTTTTTGTAAAGACTGGTACACTGAGGTAACCTAATCATTAGCACGTGGTACTCATACTGCTATTTCACAGGGACAACCTCAACGCTACCTGTCGAAAGGTTATCGTTGCAACAGCTAGGTTTGAGACACCTGTTATTATCTAAGATCGGTAGGCGCCCCCCGCAACATAGTTAAACATAATGTAAAGTAAGTAAAAATTTATATAAAAATGAACAAAATAAAATAAAATAAACTGTATATTCTATTTAAAAGCTTTGTTCATACTCTTAAGTTTCCACATATTTCACTTCATTTTTAACCATATTCTCTTACTCTGTTGTTTAATTTTAGTGATTTGTATCTTTTTTAGCCCTGATGAAGCTTTTAATGTGGGATGAAAAGTAGGCTCATAATAAATAGTTTTTATAGTTAAGTGAAAGGATAAATAGTTCTTTCCTTGTCTCTGATAAGTTTGATGGGATGCCAGTTATAATCTTTTAATTGGAAGATCTTTATTAATTCCACAATTATAATTGGATATGATTGGGGCTAAATTGGCGGAGACGCAGATTAAGGATCGCTCAAAGTGTTGCTGGATTGTATTAGCTTCGATTTTGAGTATGCGGGTTATGATGGAGCTCAGTGAAAGGAAATTATCGATGTTCTGTTGGTTGATTTATTTGAACTGAATTCTTCGGTTTAGCTATAGCTTATAGTTAATTTTAAAGCCTTTGAGGGAGGAAAGGTAATAAGGTATAGCATATTACATTAACCCCGAGAGACTGGGTAGCTTGCCAAGATGCTCTCCAAACATAATAAAGACGAAATGGAGCGGAAAATTCCAGTGCCATTGAAGAAGTGAAGTTTAAAGGGGATGTCAAGAGATTGAGCTAGAAAAATCCCTGGATTAAGGAGGTCTGGAAGTTGAGCGGGAAGGGTCCGAGTTGTGAATGAGCTGCCTCGCTGGGACCACTTTGTATTAATGAGTGGTTCCTTTTAACCTGTGTCTGTCAGCCCCCCTCTCCTCCCGTGGAACAATAGCCCCTCTTAGCTAAGTAATTGCTTTCAGTTAATTGTAATTATCGGCTATGGGATTGGTAAAGTGTAAACAATTAACCCTGGTGATCCAAGATAGTCCAGGTACATGCAGCTCAATCACCACTGTTCCATAAATAAAGTATCCCTCTAATAAGAAGTTAAACAAGCTGTGTACTACTTCTATAATGTCAAACGTCATTACAAAAAAAATATCTGAAATTGGATTTTATAATTTCCATTTAACACGCAACACGTCCAATAATTTTTTTTCCGCAGATTGTGAGGAGCCCAAATATCACTTCGAAAAACATCCCGTAGCCCCCAAATGATTTGAGACAGTTGGATGAGATATGTTAAACGCTTCTGCGATATCCCGTTTCGGTGAGTGAAGGTTCTTTATATGTACATACCATTGCTTGAATTTGGTCATCATCAACAGTTGAAGGACGACCCGAGCAATTTACGTCTTCCAAATCAACATTTCCGGTTCCGAACTGAGCAAACCATAGACGCTGCTTCCTCCTAAGACATCATAGCCATCCACACTGAAAGTTTTGTTAACTGTCTATGCAATGGATTTTCCTTTTCGGAAATAAAAAACCATCAAATGACGAAAATGAATTTTTTTATCTTCTATTTTGAGCAAAGAAAGTACCAGTTAAAGATAAGGAATCTCGATTGAAACTGATGCATAAAAGCACCTTAACTAATCCTTTTTTAGAAAATGTAAACATTATTGTCCTAGTAAACATGATTATATAAACACAGAGAGGATTAAATTGAAATATTGAAAAACACTACCTAATTATTTTACAACCCAATATTTCTTTGACCCAATACCTCCCAATGTCCGACCCGAATTAAGGCAAATATAAATCAATCGTGTATGATGCATTTCCGGAACTTGGTTTGTTGCGTTAGTTTTGGAAACGCACCTACCTCCAACAGTGTAGAATGGAAGTTATATGCGATTGATTCAACTGAACTGTTAACGGCAGCGATTAATTATAAAATATTCAGTACTGCAAGGCGAATAAAAATCAATCACTTAAGTTGATCTATACAAGGCAGGTGCGTTTCCGAAACATGCACAAGACAGTTTATTTTATGACTGCTATGTATCTGTCTCGGGATCCCTGCTCAAAAAAAAGTTAATTAATTATTTTGTATTGAGTCCTGGAAAACTATTATTATAATTGTGAAAGGAATATGGTCCGGGTGGGGTAAAAAATAACTCAAATAGTAGAATTATACTGATATTGAGCCAACGTTTCGCCCCACGTTGCAGGGCTTCGTCAGGGCTAAAAAAGATACAAACACATAGTTACAAAAGGAAAACAAAAACATAAGTGTAAAATAACAGGGGTATAAAATGTAAAAAAGTAAGATATAATAAGAAAAATTAAAGGTAGTAAATAGTAAATGTAAAGGGTAATAGTAACAGATAGATAAGAAAAGAAATATTGCCTACAACCAACGGGCGTTGATGACCAGGCTGTTAAACGCCCTTTCAAAACTAACAAACAAACAGAAAAGAAATATTAAAGAAAATACAAATAAAGAGATGTAAAAAGAAAAAAGAATACAAATCAAATGATGAGACAGAATGCATACCTAGGCAGTCAAAACAAAAGTGACCGTTGGTATTGGGAGGAGTGGGGACGGCAGTTGTGCCACAATAACGAAAATAATTTGTAAAGTAAACATGATAAAACAGTATTTAAATTAGGTGAACAATAAATGGAAATATACATAATAGGGGGAGAAGAAATATTAAAAAAACAGATAGAAAAACAAAGGAAAAGTAAAGTATAAAATAATGGGATACAATGTGTGTAAGTAGTTAAGAAACAAAATTTATACCAAATGAGCGGGGATACAGAAAAGTGTAAAATATAATAGAAAATTAATAATATAATTACACTTAAGGAGATAACAAAAGTAATAATATAAGTACACTTAAGGAGATAACAAAAGTAATAATATTAGTACACTTAAGGAGATAACAGATGAATATAAATTAAAAGATGGATACATGAATATAAATGAAACAGAAAGGATAGTGAATATAACAATAAAAAAAAATAAATAAAAGAAATTAAAAATGTGAGAATTTAGAAAAACAAGAAAAAAAGATATGACAAGAAAATGGGCGTCGCGGTCTCATAGCCCTTCTTAAGACTTCGTCTGGCCAAAATTCATTTTGCCCTCTCTTCCGTTTTCTTACTTCTGAGTTCTATGCTCTCTTTATTTCTACCCTCACTTGTTCCTAAAAGGGGCGTCGCCTTTTCAGAATCTTAATTTAACATTGGCCACGCCCAAGAACTATACGTTAGAAGGGCCTCCAAGTGTTTGATACAGGTGTTGATTACAGCTATAATTGACCTGCCTACCGACAAAGCCAGTACCTGTTTTTAATAGATTTGCTCAGCAAGGTCCACCACTTGTGAAGTGCCCTTTGTTGACAGGTATCATACCCAGCACAGGTATGACAAGGCATATGGCAAAGGCTTTTATAATATTAATAATTATTAATGTATATCTCAATAGATATCATGACCAATTCCTTGATATAATATATTTGTTTAAACCCTGTGAGATTAGTTTTACTGAGAAGTCATTGTTTATTATTTGTACCTATTTAATTTTTTTTCATCTTACAAAATATTAAATGTAGTAGATCAGGCAAGGGCTTGGAAGATATTTTAAGGTGGATTTATGAGTGGGAAGTGTGCCGTATTTTTCTTGCTTTTCTATTCTTCCTGATTTTTTTTTCTTTTTTTTTTTATCACCATGTCAAATACTTCTTGGTCAACTTATCTCGATTAAATCATCGTAGATTTGAATACTGTTGAAGGGGATGTTAGTTCTATGTATTCAATTATAATAATTGCGAAGTTCAGTTTACCAACATCGTTAATTTGATCTTAAATCTTAGTGAATAATGAAAATGGACTGGTATCTTTCAATAGTGGGTCAATCGAAGAGTGAGAGCTGAATGGACGGGCTTAGCTGAGGGTGGACAATAGCCAATATCAACCGGGAAGACGTTGCCAGCCTCACTCTATTTTATCGTTGATTAAGTTGACTCCTATCTTAAACTGAGTTTAGTACTCTTCACTTAAAATATATATATATATACAAGAGATAAGATAAGATATTTAAAAAATAATGGGATTCCTATCAAATCTAAGAATTTATTTACAGTATCCTCCAGTCTTTGGTGCGCGCACCGCACCATTTTTTTATGTCTTAGTTTAAGCTTGACTCATATCTATGAGGATATAGTAGGTCTACAACATATAAAAATAAGGATGGAGAAAAACTCTTCTTGGATAATTGCATTTTAGATGTATGTCCATTTTGGGCCTTTTCCTAAATATTTATAGAAGGTTGGCAACTGAAAAAGGTAATGTAAATACCGAAACAAGTTCTTTCAATAATTATTATAATTAAGTCCATTGTTAAATGTCCATATTATTTTTTTTTTTGTGAAAAGTTATCGATAGCTTTCAATTGTACAAAGCTCATATTCTCGACTTTTTAAACTACGTAATATCGTACTTGTTTTATAAAAAAATGATTTTTTTTCATGTTTTAAACACCTGGCCTGTAGTAAGCTACAGGCAATCACATGCCATCATTGATGACACCGCCTTCAGCGGATCCGGCAACCTGTCTTACAATAACAAGATGATTTAGTTTGCCGATATATTTACATACATTTTTCATTTCTATATATTTAATTGTTTGTTATTATTTTTTTCATCTTTTAAACACATAAAACCAGAATTACGGCTCGTTCCTGTATTTCGTTCACCGTGTTCCTGCATACCTTTTTTTTGTCTAAAATATATATCCAATTTTATGAATGCATTATTTTTCTTCTAATTGCCTCGTTGAAAAGATCATTCAGAATTTATTTTAAGAAATAATCACTGTTCTCAACTATCATTTTTCTTATTGATAAATGCGTACAAACCTAAAATAAAGTATTCATTTCTTACATCCCACATTAACTATTAACAATGCCATATACAGGAAGGGTGGTATAAACTTACTCTTCTTCAAAGCAGAAGTGAAGCTAAAAAGGCCAGGTCCATGGAAGGAAGGTTTACATTTAGGTTTATAGGAATATCCGCTATTCTAATATAAACTGAAAAAGAAGGCAGGCAGTAAGTGAACGTAAGGAACATAACGTCCGTTGTTTTTGCGTAACTTTTTCTTCAGTTTACCTCTTACATTACACTCCATGTTCCAAGGTTATATATCATATGTTCAGCTTAGTTTAATTTTATAAATCGGGACTGGTTAACGTGAACAGCTGAGTCGAGAATGGAATATTGTTATTAAATTATATTTATGACGTAAATTTTTATTTATCAAGAAAACTCCATTTGAATTTGAGCTAATCAAAAAAGTTTACTAATATACATTAATTTAACTGAAAACTAAATATGAAAAAAACCGTGCGTTCTATATTACAAAACAGATTTTCTTTTTTTTTTCTTAATTGAATTATTACTTTTGAACATTTTATATATAGCAGGTCGTTCTATAAAGTTGTTATAAAAGATTATCATTTAACTACATTTTCAAATACATAATAATCAGTTCATGATCTTACATTGTTTTCCAAAAAGTAGTAGTTAAAATTCTGTTATCGTTCAATACACCTGTTTTTATTATGGTTTGAAGGTTGATTTGTATAAAAATCATGTGGCAATTAGTGAATCAAATTCATTTTAATTTACCAAAATGGATTTTCAAAATTAATTTCAATGACTTTTTAAGTTTTATAATAATATCCTTAAAAAAAAAAATAATAAATTTATAAAACCAGGATGAAGCTCTGTTATAACACCGACAACCTCTACTTATTAGAGATTATGGTAAGTCACCTTTGTATCGACTATGACAAGGTTGGTATTAACAGTGATTTGATCAGCCAATTGAAGCAAATCGTCGTGCTATGTAAATTTCAGGATTTTCCCGTACTAGAAATCCGCGAAGAAGAGTTTTGTAAAGTCCGTAAAAACTATGATGCAGAAAAAGAGGTGATTTTCAAATCAGGAAAGTCCTGCTTGTTCTCCGCACAGGGCCTGAAAGAAAATCTCGATTTTCTCATTATCCACGTCCAAGTAGCTCGGGAAAAGGTGAATAAGAAGAGTACTAGCCTCATGGTTCTCGGGAGTACTTTTGTGCAGTTAGATGGCCACTTCGTCGAAGTTCTCAGGAGTGGCGGTTGTCAGAACTCCAGGTGTATCGAAGAGACCTATCCACTTTACAGTAAAGAAAACTGCTGTTTCGGTAACGTATCTTTTTGCATTCGACTGTCAGCATTAGGAAATATGATCTTGACTAGCGTGACAGGAGGTAAGGAGAATGAACCATTTGCTGTGAAAGGAGAAGGAGTTGCGATCGAACAGGGTCCTGTGGGTGCCTACAGCTCTTATGGGAGGTTGCTGGGTGGTACTGACCAGCCTCTCCCTCAACCTTATCCACAGTATGGGTCTCAAAAACAACTTCAGGGTCTTCAGGAAGTTATGAATATGAGTTCACCTAATCAAATGTATGGTCCTGGGCAAACTGCCTATATGGGGCCTACTAATCAAATGTACAGCCCGGCACATAATGCCGTTATGGACCCAACTAATCAGATTATGGGACCTCCGAAAAATGCCTTTATGAGCCCAACCAATCAGATGATGAGTCCTCCTCAAAATGCCTATACGAGCCCATTTATTCCAGCTTATGGGCCTGCGCAGAAGGCTATGCTGGGGTTCCAGGGGATGCAGCCGCATGCTCCAACCCAGGAGAGACCTCCTGCACAGTCGTACATTCCACTCTGCGGCCAAATCGCCATTCGTCCTTCGAGTTACTCAAGTTCAGAAAAATTTCCACCACCTCCTTCCAAGTGGCCGCCCGATATGTTCTGTAGCTGTGACTATCCTTTGCCCCCAGGCTTCAAAGAGCCTCCACGACCTCAGTCAAAGAAAAAGAAGAAGAAGAAAGACAAAAGTCCTTGCCCTTTAGAACTGAAAGGGAATTACTGCCTGAATCCCGACTGCCCGATGGGTTATCCAGCCCTGCCCGGTTTCTCCCTGATTCCCCAGGGTAAGAAAAAGACATGCGCCCAGTTTCCGCTGCAAGCAGAACCGAACAATTACAATATGATGTTGCAGTAGCATAAAATCTATCAGAGACTGAAAACCACACCATGTAAGATTTTGTACCTTCACGTTGAGTTTTTTAGAGTCATCATGACAAGATCATCTTTATTGAAATGGGATCCCATAGCACTGTGGAAAAAATTATTTCAGTAATTAATGTATTAAAAATAATAATTTCGTCCTAATCCAATAATTTAAATTTATGCAAGGAAATAGAAGAATATCGTAATTTGGAGTAAAATATCACTTCTAAAAGTGATTTATATTTTTATTTACAAGGAATGAACATATTACTTGTCACAAGAAGTGAATCTTATAAATAATTTTAATTTTTGTAAATTATAAATAGTAGTAAATATATTTAAATTTTCGGTTACTCAATTTTTTTTTGTTTATACCAATTACAGAGTTATATGAAACAATAAAAAAGCCTATCTTGATAAATATTAATTTATTTCTGGTATTTTATATATAAATATAAAACTCGTTACATAAAATTTATCAGTGCTTTTCTTCTTATAACCCATTCATAATTTTGGCAAAGATCTAATTTTGATACAATAAAAAAATGTTTATATTTACGATATCAAGCTGACTCAGAAACTTTATAAATAGTCCATAAGCGATGTTCCTACACGTCCATAAAATTGCATATGTCAAATACAATGTCAATCACTAATGTTTCAAATTTATTTTTTTTAAAAAATAACCAAATTATTAAGGCATCAAGACCTAAGAAAAAGTATATTAAATCTTTATTAATAATTAATTTAATTTATATTTCTCGTTCATGACTTCAGCTGGGAACTTTAAATACAATTATTCCTTTATTTTCGAATCCATCATAATACCATTTAACCAAACTTTTTTTTTCTATTTCTGATATGTGATATTGGAATAATAATCCAGTAAAATATTCCATTATACCCGAACCTCTTTCAAAGTATTGGGCATCTGGAAGTAAAAAAGTGATAGTATGAATAGTCATAAAGAAATTGTTACATACAAAAATTGAGTTAAAGAGTTAAATCTGCAAAATTCCCACCGCAGAACTTCGGAACTGGATTTTGAACAATTGACAACGATAAACTCTCTTTACACCAGCCTGATGGGAAGGGGAGAGTATTGAGAATGCGAAGGGTGTTCTTCACAAAGCAACACCTCACCTAGAGCCGGTTTTGGAGGGATTCATCATAATAAAGGAAGAGATTAAGTTTGAGGCAGAACTTTACACAATAACTGGAGGTGTACTGTAAACTCACGGGGTCCCGAATAGAAACAGTTAAAGGTACGTTAGTCTTTCTCAACAAGAATTGGTTATTAACTATTTCATTTACAAGACTCAAATCGTTCTAGAAGATTAACAGTTGTTTCAAAACGAGAAAAGAATAAGATAAAATATACTTAGTAAATATTAAAAAATTCAATAATTACCTTAAAAGTGATAATCTTTATCGCTGTTGAGATTTTACTATTTAACTATTTCATGTGCAGAAAAATAATCGTATTCACGTATATTTTCAGAAATAATTAAAATATATTCCATTCTCTAAACTATAGCTTCCTTGCCTCCGTTCTTATATATTGCATTTTAGCCCGCCTGTTCCAACCCACGGCGGAATTCCCCCGGAAAATCCCTGGATGAAAAGCCTAGAGATGGATTAGGAAACAGCTTTAGAAAGGACAGAAGGGCGGTCGCATATCCTGGAGAGCTGGAAAAATATTGGTACTTATTTTATTGGGATCCGCCCTTCGCGTAGTAAGCCTCCCTTTTCCTATTCCTTCCCTGTTTTCGGCCTTCACTACACTCAGTTCATTCTATCTCTTGAGCTTCTAAATTTTATGTATGAATATAAAATATAAAAATCAACTAAAGTGAATAATTGTGTAACATAAACAGTAACAAATATTATTATTATGTTTATTGGATGGACAAATAATTACGGACAAACAATGATCAGAATTTTTATACTATGAACTAAATTATTATATACTGGGTCATTTTCCTTTACTTACTCACAACGAGTGCTCTTGTTTCGCCATTAATTAGAAAGGGTTATAATTACATCAATTAAATTGGTATTACATATAAATCCTATTACTACATTTTTTTCGTATATCAAGGCTTTTATCGTCGCAATACAAATTTTAAAAAAATTTTTTGCCACATTTAAGGGATGGTATGAGTCAGAAACCGAATTTTAGGGTCGTTGACATCCTTAGGGATCAGGTGGCCTACCCGCGCTTCCATTAGCAACTAAACGAATGAATGTTGATGGGCAAAGGATGATCCCTTGTGGGATCCCCTCATCTACTACCAGTCCATGGATGTATAGCTTCACTTGTTTGTAACTTATAAACTTCTGGAGTTTCTCAATTAACGGAGTGTTGGGTTTGGTAAGATATAACCTACCTATGATTCAAATGTAGAGATTAATAAAATGTACATTGAAGGATTTTTTTTTTTTTGTTCTTTTTAAATGAATTTCAGTTTCCCCTTTGTTACAGTAAATTATTTAAAGACTAAAGACTCTGGAATCCATGTTTAAAATTGATTAATCTATTTCAAATATATTAAAAGACATATTATAAACTTGAAAATGACATGATGGATACACGAAAGTTGTATTATTAAGGCAAAAGACGTAGTTCTTTAATTTAATTAAAATATCTTATTTAATTTTCTTATCAATAGTATTTCACAGAATGAATAATTATACTAAACTGCATTATTAAGATATCATTATAACTAATTATTAATTTTATTTTGAGGTGACGTGGTATGACTATTTACTGACTCAACTGCACAACTACCCATTTCCAGTTCGTGGCCTCTTCAGCTTTTTCCGGCATTTTAATCGGTGAAGTGCTTCCGTCCTCAATATGTTTTTTGATATATATATCTTTAGAAATTCTAGTTTTATTGATGATACTCTAATCTGATTGAATATTTAGTATTTTGCTCTAAATCAGCAATTCTCAAGGATCCTGAACATGAAATTTAAAAAAAAAGAGAACTAATTTTTTGTTTATTAAAATCGAGCGTAACGTTGTTTTTCGGTATATTAACAAATATTCAATTAGCTCTGTAAAACTGATATATTCGGCATTTTGCCTTTTCGCTGTCATCGACAGATATAGTTCCATGTTTTTAATCCTTGTTTTCGACTAAAGTATTAAATTTTCAAAAGCCAGCTTTCAGACCATTTAATTTCCTGGTAATATACGGGCAGAGTAACCCGTGAAAATATATTATTCATATCCTTGACTTGTCGAGTTTGCTACACTCTCTCTATATTTTTAATTGTAATCGTAACAGGTTTATTAAAAAGTAAATAATAAAAATTAAAAAAAAATATATGAAACGATATTAGTTGAACGCTCCAGAGATAGTTTTCGGGCTTACCAATGGGAAGCAATTAATCCTGTTCCAAACAGAAGCTGTTGATAAAATCGATTACATTCTTCATCACTCCCGCGTTTCGCCCTCTTCAGTGTAAACATCAGTGGTAATCTAGGTTAGGGAAGGAAGAGGTGGAATCGAAGGTAGCCTACATTATCACCCATAACCATATACCGATACTTCAGAGTTGGGTTAAGAAGTTTCAGGCCAAGGTTCCAAAAAGGAGGCCAGCACAAATCAACAAATAACATATATATATACACAATTGATTAGTGGTCATAAATGTGTATATCGGAACAAAAGATTATCGGCTTTACACAAATAGCCTCTGTCAGGCAATATTTTTATTTAAATAAATAAATTCATTATGGTAAAGAGTGGAGACAATTATCAGAATTAGAAATTTTAATTTTGTTAGTAATAAGTTTTACCATGAAGTTGCATAATATTAATAGTTTTAAGAATCGATTACCAACTACCAACGATCAAAACAATAATAGTTTTAAAAATTTTAAAATGTACCAATTTATTTATTGTTACAAACCATTGTTATAAAGATGCAAAGTGAATGTGTGTATGTTTTATGAATTTCAAATTGGTAGCTCCGAATATCAGTTGTATTTCTCATGATTCAGGTAATCTTTTTTTCAGTATCCACTGACAAGCATCGGGGGGGGGGGGAGGAGCAAATTTCAAAAATATTCAGTTTATGTTGTTATGAAGATCCTAATAAAATGTTAACAATAGCAGCGCTTAAGGGATAATTTTTATGCACTTAGATCCTTCACAATGAAGTTCCCCAATGGTTCATGCTCCAAACAAACCCGGCAGTAGTGGCAACAGTATTCGGCAACATTCAACCGTCTCTTGTCCAGTTCTCCCATTACTTGGCAAAATTCAAATTATCAATATTGAAAGATTCAAGTTTCGTTAAATAGCAATGTAGGCATTAAAATAGTCGGTATTAGCAATCTTTATTTTAATATGATTTACAGAGAACCAAGGATTTCAAAAAAATCGTCAGTGAATGTTGTTAGGTCGTGGAGCGAGAATTTGCAACGCGGCTATTTCTCCGACCCAGCATATTCGGTTTGGCTTCTTTAATTATCTATTGATCCATATACCCATATGTCAAAAATGTAGCAGTAAGATATCATAAATAATTTTATGTGGGACCTAGTAAGAATCATCGAGGATTTTCTTTTGT